>NW_021318834.1:758402-815224 GCF_001605985.2 Dendrobium catenatum | reverse complement strand
TCGTTAGCCTTGGGCTAAATTCTTTAGGGGTTTTCACAACCCTCATAACTTTCAAAATATATTTTTATAATATTAATAATAGGTTAATATTAATGACGGCTTGTTTATTTGAAAAAAAATGATTTTTATTCAAGCAATTGTTATAATAAATAATAAAAAGAATGATCGAGTAGTTTTGTTTTTTGGGATAATTTTGTTAGATGGTTTGTCTCAAAGCTCATTTGATACTTTATAGAGGGCTGGTTTGGTCTACTAGAGAGGGATGAATTGATTATTTTAAAAAATCATTTGTGAAAAAAAAAAACTTTTTTGAAAACTTTTCAAACCCAGACATGATAATCGATACAGAGGATATAGAAAAAGTAAAGTTTAACGGCGAAATAAAATAGAGTTTTTTTACCACACATATAATTGCAGAAAATAATCAGAATGAATATACCCTAATTTATAGTGGTTCGATCAACATGACTTACGTCCACTCCTTCAATACTCCCTCTCTAAGTATTGCACTAAATAGTAGTGACTCTCCTTTTGCTCTCACAGCGAGATGCAAAAGCCTTTACATATATTGTTTCACCTTCCCGGTGCTGTCGAGAATCGTGACTCTTTTACAGGCAGAGAACCTCAACTCTATTTTCACCCTTCTAGTGATGGTCAGAGAACCTCAACCCTATTTTCACCCTCCTGGTGATGTTCAGAGAACCACAACTCTATTTTCACCCTCCTGGTGATGGTCAGAGAACCACGATCTTTACTGAAGAACTTCTTCTCCAGAGCCACAAAGAATCCAAGCAGATGCTTATAAATAGTAGGCAAGATTCTTGCTTGCAGTAACCTTGTGAATCCCCTTACAACTTCTCCCTCATAAAATCTCCCTCTCTTCTCTCACAAAGATCTCATTATTTTCTCCCTCAAAGCTCTCTCTCTCCTGAAGTTTCAACAACTAAAACATTTGCTAATAAGAGTATTAGAAAACTTTAAGTAGTGAGCTTCAAAAAAACCTTAATTTTCAAGATATCCATCTTCTATTCATACAGTACGATACACGTATTGTACAATACAATCAGTATAATTCACTAGATTCTAAGAGGATCCTAGGATTCGAATTAATTAAATCGATCTAAGGTCAAGAGTAGTCCAAATAACCTTATACAAAAATGAGGTCAACAATGATCAAAACATCGTATAGTATGAACTATATAAACTCCTTCCATTTATTTTGGGTGATCCTTGGGATGACCAACTTTATATACTATCGATCGTTCATGACTGTGGACATCGTATATTATGATTAGTATAAAAATCATAGATTTCATTTAGTACAATATATGGGATGACTAATTTTGTATATGGGTAATCGTACATTATGACATATATCATACAATACGATCAGTCATAATAATTGTCCATGATAAATGTATGACATCAAGGGTTTAATTAAGAAAGATTTTAATTATGGCATATAGTATGAGCCAAATTGTACAGTACGATCAACATATAATTAGTATCTTTATTAATCTTTAGTGATTAGGGTCTTAATAAAGCATAATAGATTGTACAATACAAATTCAAATCGAACAATATGAAATAAGGTTGTACAGTATGAAGCCAAAATCATACAGTACTAATTTCTTAAAAAAATAACTCTCTCAAAAATATTTTTCTCTCTACCCCTATGTGTGGGTAAGGTTACTCAGCAATATTATCCACCCAATTATATGATATGACTCAATAAAAAAAATACATAATAATTTGAAAATTACTAATTGTAACCCTAATCGACCCAGTCTTGAACTGATCAGAATTGCAAGTGAACGGTGGACTGATTTACTGAAATGTTATTGCACATAAAAACATAAAAAAATATCACAAAAATAATAGAAAGTAGTATCATACATAATATTTTTTGTTATCATCAAACACATAGTGCTTGAATCAGGTTTACAACAATCTTCCCCTTTTTTATGATGACAAATATTATTGTTTTTGTATTTTAAAAAAGTTGATTTCCTTTAAACTCCCCCTTAGATGAAAATAAATTGTAAGAAAATGAGTGTAAAAATTATTATTATTATTATTATTATTATTATTATTATTATTGCGACCAAAGGATTTGGATTCTAGAGTTTGCACACCCATCTTAACATCTTCACAGACTAAAATCATTTGTTTAAATAAAAATCTAATTCAAGAATTACAATTAGATAAACAAACTTAAACTTTTTATATTGCTTGCATGAAATATATCGAATAGAATACTACTATAAAAGTGATGAATAAAGAACTAAGATTTTCCAAAATCAAGTATAAAACATATTATTAAGCACATGAATTTTTTAAGATTTAAAGATTTACCAAAAAGAGAAGCTAATTTAAGTTGGACTCATTTTGTGCCTCTTTTATCGACTTTTGGCGTACATTGCGTATCTTTTATTTTTAATACACTTAGTGCATCTTTTATTTTTAGCGTCATTGTGCATCTTTTAATTTTGGGCTCTTTTTGTCCCTCTTTTGAAATTTTTACAAATTGCCTCCTTTCTAAATCTTTAAGAATCTCAGTTGTAATGATTTTCTTCCAAATATAAGAAAAGAGTAACTCACTCTCTTATATGGAATCTACAAAGTAAATCCAGTATTTCTGATAGGAATAAATAGTCTAATTAAAATAATGAATGTCATTTATCAAATTACATAATCTATTCATGATATATATAAAAATGTTGTATAATGAAAGTGTTTTCATTTCAACCATCTCAACTCCAATCTGATTTAGATTTCAAGTTCATAGAATGAATTATCACACAAAGGAAAAAAAGAAGGGATATGAAAATTCATAAGATTCATTTATCCTTCAAGTTTTAATAATGCTAATAATTACTTATTTAAATTTTAAGTCGGAATATAAGTATTTTTGTTACAAACAACAAATAGCATTTAAGAGAGTTTATTCATATAATACGATCCAAGTCGTACAATATAAGTTCAATCATACAGTACGATCCAAGTCATACACTACGATCAACAGAAACATGTTTTTCTTTAACTACATCTTTCTCAAGTAATGAGCACATAAAAGAGATCTAAGAGCATAGAACCAGCTAGAAAGAAAAAGAAATACCATTTGGAAGTGAAAACAAACATTTTTTTTATTTTTTTTTATTTTTGGAAAAATATTTGACTAAAAAGAAGGAAAAACAACACAAGGACTGAAAGGAAATTTCATTGCAAAATAAGGTGAAAACAAGCAAGCACAGATAAAGAAGAATAATACAACACAACAAAATTTAAATAAAACTAGTGTAGTGGTGGATCGTGATCATGAGGTGACTATGGAGGTGGTTGGAATAGCTGACAAACGCTATCGTATTGCTGTTGGGAGGTGGTGAACTGCTATTAGATATTTCCAAATTGCTCACTGAACCAACTCATATCATTATCATGTTGGGTTTACTGTTGATCCAGGTGAGTTTGAAGTCTATCAAACCATTGAATCAACTCCTCATATGGGTAGTGGTAAGGAGGAGGTGCAGGTGCAGGACCACCTATAGGGGCAGCTCCTCCTTCTTCATCAAACAACGGGTCTTCTGGCTCCTATTCTCTATGAAAGAGAATACATAAGGAGGCATCCAAAAAGATGAATGGAGTATGGTCAGGAGGAGCACGATATGTGATGTTATATTTTTTATCTAAGATATACCTAATCATATGTCCTAGAGCGATATTTTGCGTTCTCCTAATAGCTGGGAGTCAAATGGAAGTGAAGTTTTACATGTAATTAATTTGCATTTGTGCTTCATCCATTTAGGTGTTTGACATCATGAAGTAGGTGATAATTAACAGTAAGGGGGTGAAGTTTATCCGATCTCCATCTTTAGGGATGATAAATGTTCTCAGAACATGCTGGATATTCCTGACATTTTGATTTAGAGTGTGAACCAAGGGTTGGTGGTAGTTAAGAGAAGCATGTCTTAGCAGGATTTTTATAGCACTCCAGTCAAAATCATATTTGGAGGCCATGGCAAGGGGTCTATTTCATCGGGTGTTCAACTGGAGATTTATTCATATGTCCTCTTTAGTGATTTCCACATTTCTGACAACACACATGGGAAGACATTACAGTAGCAACCCCACTAATCCTACGGTTTGCAAGGAACTCATATAGGATTTCAGAGTGGAAGGGATTGACCAAAGTCAAAAGAAATTGAAGTGCGATGGAATTGAAGAGGCTCATTACCGGAAAGCTTAAGGCCTGTTGATTAAGAAGGCTGAAATAATTGATTTTGGTTTATTTGTATTTTTGGTGGGAAGCTTCATTATAAGCTATTAGTAAGCGATCGTCGGTAGGGTTGCGAGAGAAGGAAACACCCATAGTTTGGTGACTATACTTTCCACCATCAGCCATTGCATAGATTGTGATTGCAAGGAGGATAAGAAAAATTGTGTGAAAATTTTGAATGAATTAGGGCTGTTTAAATAGAATTCTAGGAGATCGTACAGTACTATCGCGAGATCGTATAAGATGATTGAGAGCAATCAATTCAGCCAGATGATCAGTAAAAAAGGTTGTCTGATCATATAGTTCAACCAGACATCGTACGGGATGGTTAGAAGCAGGGAGATTATTCCGAGGAGTTAGGTCTTACGACCTTTGAGCAAAAGTTTCACACAATATAAACAGATGTTTGTACAGTATGATCAATAATAAATGTCATACCAACAAAAATAAATTTGTCCCAATCTGGATTGACGCATGGATCATCTATACGAATAGGTGTTTGTACAGTATGATTATTAATCTTAGATTCAATCTAGTCCATCCATTGAGTCAAGGGTTATAGTCAAAGCAATTATGTCCAGATCATACCGTACAAAGGTAGTTCATACAATATGATAGAGGATGAAAATTTTTGTTTCCGGGAAAAAATAGTGAAGTTTAGAAAAGTGGTTTGTGTGATGATCATGATACAACCATAAAGAACAATAACAACAAAACCAAAAGAACAAAAATAAAATCATTGATAAAAACAAATTAAGGAATAAAAATAAATCTTAAATAAAGTCACAAATAAACAAAAATACAAGATAAAACACATACATTAAGAAGTTCATGAATGACTAATTTCAAGTGATAGGAATTAAATATCAAGCCCAAAAACCATATGCTCCTACTAGGCCTGTTATGAGAGTTCTTAAATCCAAAGATCATAGAAGAACAGTTTTGAGAGCCTAAGTGAGTTTGGGTCCCTTCTTGAATTTGGATAAATCATCAGAATGCATATCGTTTTGTGCTTGATGCAACTTTGGTCTCCACACCAAGTGTGTTCTATGCTGGATAGTATAAGTGTGACTAATGTGTCCTAACATGTCACAGGAATAACATCTAACATCAGGAAAAGGGTTAACTAACATATGATAGTTATGATTCCTATTCCTAGGTTTATGAGATGCATGACATGGTGAATACTTACAAACATGTTTATTTTGAAAATCATTTACTTTTTCTAAAAAAATTTCATTAGCATTTTTAAGAGCAGATATTTTAATTTTATAGAGTGTTCACTGAAATCTAAAATGTTAACTCATACTTCTAACTCTTTAAATGATTTTCCTAAATCAAGATGTAATGCTTTCAAAGAATCATATGTTTTAGATAAAGTAGTATATTTCTTATTAAATTCATCAAACTCATCTAGTAAAGCCATATAATCTTTGTCTAATCAGAATCATCCTTTTTGAGGATTTCATTTTCTTTTTACATAATCGAGCATTCAATTTTCAGCTGACGTACTTCTTTTTCAGTTTCTTGTATAAATTATAAACCTTTTCTAAAACATTAAGTATTCATCGTATGAGAGTTGACATACCTCATCTTGATCAGATTGATCAAGATAGTTATTTACCATTAAGCACAGATTTTTCACTTCCTCTTCTACTTCTATTTTAGATAAATCTGAAGTGAAGTCAGCTAAAAAGGCTTTATGAGATCTTCGCTTGCCTTTATAAAGGCTTTATGAGATCTTCGCTTGCCTTTATAAGACTTTTCTTTTTCTTTAACATTCTCCTTGCTTTAGTGAGCTTTGAGATTTGGGCAATCAGTTTTAATGAGCTCTGGTTTCCTACATGCATAAAAGACAATATCATTAGAAGGTTTAGAATTTCTATAATTTTTACATTTGCTTCATTACTAATGATTATTTTGTTATTTCCTTAGAAAACTTCTAAACTATCGAGTCATCAATGCAATTTTTTCCTCTCTTCTATCAGAGGAATTGTTTGAATCATTAGCCTTTAAGGCTATAGTTTTCTACTTCTTTCTTTCTCCTACATCAAGATGTCTTTGGCTCACTCCTTGCTCGTAGGCAATGAGTAATCCAAGTAAGTTATCAATAGAATAAACATTCAGATCATTGGATTCAGTAAAAATAGTAATTTTTCCATCAAAGGAAGATGATAAACAACTCAAAATTTTATTTATTTTTTTCAAAATTTAATAATTTTTTACCTAAAGCATGCATGGATGTGATGATTTGTGTAAACCTAATATACATTTCAGATATGTATTAACTAGGTTTCATATGAAAAGGTTCATATTTATGGAGTGGAAAATTTAACCTAGATTATTTCTCTTCACTTGTTCCATCGTAAGTAATGCATAATTTATCCCAAATTTCTTTACCAGTAGTATATGTAGATACACGCATGTAATCTTTAAATTTCAAAGTACAAAAAAATAGTTTAGGCATTTGGCCTTAAGTTGGACTAAATCTTTATCATCAGTAATCCATTCAAAAAAAGGTATTCCAATTTTAACACCATTTAGTAAACGTGAAGATGTAGAATATCCTTCTTGAACTAACATTTACCTGAAAGTAAACATTCAAATTTTCCAAAAATCAAAAGGTATATTATCAAATAAAGGTGATCAAGTGATTGAATATCCTTCCATAGTATTTCGATTTCAAAAGTTAGCCATTGATCATTTCTCAAAATTTTTCTAAAACTTTATTTTGAATCATACTCTAATACCACATGAAAGTTTGACTATTATGAAACCCTAAAGAACTAGCCTGATGATAACCAAGAGGGGGGTGAATTGGTTATTTTAAAAATTCTTTAGTAAAAAAGAAATTCTTTAAAAACTTTTTAAACCCACGCAAGATAATTGATATAATGGATACGGAAAGACTAAATTTCATAATAATAAAATAAAATAGATTTTTCAACCACATATATAATTGCTTAAAATAAAGTGCAAAAAATAATCACAATGATCACACTAAAAATTATAGTGGTTCGGTCAACCTAACCTCTGTCCACTCCTTGAAGACTCCCTCTCCGAGTATTGCACTAAACAGTAGTAACTCTCTTTTTTCTCCCACAACAAGGCAGAGAATCCTGTACAGACGTTGTTTCACCTTCTTGGTGTGGCAGAGAATCGTGACTCTTTTATAGGAAGAGAACCTCAACTATATTTTTACCCTCCTTGTGATGGTTAGGGAACCTCAACTCTATTTTCACAGTCCTAGTGATGGTCAGAGAACCATAACTATATTTTCACCCACCTAGTGATGGTTAGAGAACCATGATCTTTGTTGAAGAACTTCTTCTCCAAAGCCATAGAGAATCTTGGCAAACACTTATAAATACTAAGCAAGATTCTTGCTTGGAGCAACCTTGTGAATCCCCTCATAACTTTTCCCTCACAAAATCTCTCTCTCTTCTCTCATAAATCTATCCTTATTTTCTCCCTCAAAGCTCTCTCTCCTGAAATTTCAACAGCCAAAAGATTTTTTAATATGAGTATTAGAAAACCTTAAGTAGTGGGCTTCAAAAAATGCTAATTTTCAAGAGATCTGTCTTCTGTTTGTACAATACGACATATGTATCATATAGTACGATCAGTGTAATTCAGACTCGTACAATAAGATCGTTCAGATGAACTATTTAACTTTTATAATATTTCATACAATACAAGTTGTATAAATTCATTCTATTTGTTTGGGATGATCCTTGGGACAGCCAATTTTGTACACTATCGATCTTCTAGGACTGTCGACATCGTATAGTACTATCAGTACAAAAAATATGGATTTTATCTGATATAATCTCTAGGACAACCAATTTCATACACAGATAATTATACAGTATGACTTGTTTCGTACAGTACGATCGGTCACAATAATTGTCCATGGTTTGGTTGTCTGATATTAGAGGATTATTTAAGAAAGATATTAATTAGGGCGTATAATATGAATCAAATCATACGATATGATCAACATTTATTTAGTATTTTTCTTAACCTCTGAAGGCTAGGATTTTTATAGAGCATAACAAATCATACAATATGAATTCAAATGTACAATACAAAATAAGGTGTATAGTATGAAATAAAAATCATACAGTACAAATTTCTTAAGAAAATAACTCTCTCAAAAATATGTTACTCTCTCCCCATGTGTGTGTGTGCAAGGTTACTTAATAATGATATCCATCCAATTATATGATATGACTCAATAAAGGAAAAAAAATACAAAACAAATTGAAAAATACAAAATGTAAATCTAGTCTACCCAATCTTGAGCTTGTCAGAATTGTAAGTGAATGGTGAAGTAATTTTTTGAAACGTTAGTGCACACAAAAATAAAATAAAATATCACATAAATAAGAGAAAGTAGTATTAGACACAATAATATTTATTATCATCAAAATCCAGTATTTGAATCATGTTTACAACACATTTTAGTAATAAATAATATATATTCATATTATAAATACTAAACAAATATAATAATACTTAATAATATAAATAAAGAAACTAACATATTTTATCTAGAAAACCTTTTCATTTGTTTGCATTATTCAATTACTTGAAATATATTTTGTAAAGCTTGACGATAAAATGTACGCAACAAATTTCTCTCTTTCTCTATAATAAATAAGCAAACAAGCCTTATTTAGAAAGCTAAGAACATAGCGAATGAAGACTTCCATCAACAATAGCAGATGGATTCATGAATATAGTATGAAGATAAAGCAATATGTTTTATATTATACATGAGTTCAATAGACTTGCTTAAGAAAACATTTGCTCAATTTGCTCCCTACGCCTAGGATCCGAGCAGATGAACGGTGACGACAGATTTGGCGTTGGCGATGAATTCGGTGGCAATGGTGGATTAGGCGTGGGGACAGGCAGATTTGGCTTCGGCACAAGCATATTCAGTTGTGGATGCTCGCCGAATATAGAACTAGAAAGGGCAGTTGAGCAAGATGCATAAGTAAGAATTGAATACGTACGGAATGAGTCGGCTAGGGTGAAAAACGGAAAATAATATGTTAGATTTTATCAGCAGTGTAAATCACTGTCTATACCTATCTATAGCGGTGGTTTGAAGACCGTCACTATATACTGCCACATAAACATCAAGTTTTTTGTAGTGGGATGTAAAGTGGAGTTGGAGTTGTAAGAGGAATCGTGCAATATAAAATTTCTCCATTATATGTTATATGATCAAGTGGCGTTAGAGATATAAGAAGGCAATGGAACATGTGCATGTGAATCATATTTTTTATAAGTTTCGTACAACTCATGCATTTCACCCTAAAGTTTAGTTAACATTTAAGTGAAGTTCATGTTGTTTCTACTTAAAAGCTCAATAAATGTATACCATTGACAAGTTAATCAAGTGTACTTCTAAAATCATGTTAGAAATAGAACATTGCACTACTACCCTAGCATTGTTTGAATGAATAAGATTGATGTTGTACGAAACACAAAAGCTCTAGCAAAGTAGAAAATATTGATAAGGTCAACGTTCAAGTTGTAGGTATGTTTCCATTTTAGAATTATTCTTTTTAATCCAATTTTTTATGTATATGAGTTGATAAAAGAAATACCAATACTAGATTATTGTACATGACTTTTGTTATAAAATATGAGTTGTTTATGTTTTGTAATTTGATTTTTAGTTGGCTCTAGGCATACTTATTGATGATGAGATTTATTTAGGAATAAGTACAATTCTTTTAAGTAGATCATACGAAGTCATAGGGTGACAATGGGGATGAAGGTGGTTATATAGGCCAAAAGTCTGATGGCAACAGTCTGATGATGGTGGTGGTCGGGCGACGATAATATGCTGAAGTTGGACATGCTTCAACGTACAGTTCAACGGTGATGATTTAATAATGGTGGTCATTAGGTGGTGATGGACCAATAATATTGGTCAAATTGCGCTATTATGGCAATGTCAGGTGGGCAAATGTGGTCTGATGGTAGTGATTCAATGATGGTGGAATGGTGATGGTGGCTACTTAGTGATCTAATGGCAGTGCTCAAGCCAAAGTTCAATGGTGGCAATCAGATGGTGGTTCGATGATAGTGGTTTGATTGTGGTGGTTACGTGGAGCTCTGATATCCTTAGAGCCTCTAATCCATCTTGAATCTCAATATAAGGGTCCCCCTCATATAAAAACTAGAGATTTATTTATAAATTTATGAGAGTGATATACCCCTTAAATATTAATAAAAAAAATTGTAACACTTTATCAAATGGTTCATATTTATTCTCTTGATAAAAATCCATTTTTTTTTCAAATTTAAGTCCTTTAATGATATCAAAATTAATTGATGTTTATCTCATTGGATGCATCGACAAGAGATGCTCAATTTTACTATCAAAATACAATATTTGGAGATCATTTGCCTATCCATTTTATGTCCCGATAACTTCTTATCATTGAGGCATTAAATTCGGCTATAATTTTAGTATAAAGTAAAAAATTTTCTTTAATTTGAGTATAATGGATTGATATTTCAAAATTCATTATAATTGCACGCTAGAATATTCACGGTGATAAAGTAAAAAATTTTCATCTTAGTATTGCACGAGTATCCAACTCATAAACATATAGAGAGTAGAAACTCCATAATATTTTACATGGAAAACCCTAAAGAAAAAAATCACAAGGCCACAACTAGTTAAAAGGAATCCGCAAGTGTTTAAATATATTACAAATGATTGATTCATCCTTGAATTTGAGGACAATCAGATTACAATAGCCAACTATCGAGTTGAAATCTAGTGATGAATAGGGATCGAACGGAAGTCCGACAATGGTTAGTGGTCGGGCGTAAATAAGGTGAGTTGGTGATCAGAAGGGAGTCTGACTATAGTTGGTGGATGGGTGGAAGTCTGATGATATTCAGTGGATGGGGATCAAAAAGTCTTGCCAAAGTACTGTGATGGTCAATGGTCAAGGAAAAGTCTAGTGTCAAAAGAACTCGATTTCTCTTATTTTTCTCACTTCCTTCTCTTCCCTCCCCCCACCCCCCCCCAGTGATGAATGAGCAGACTACTTATAGTTTGCTGGCAGTAGCATGGCCAGTAAATAGGGAGAAGATCAATATCATATTGATTGTTGGGAATATTTTGAATGGACGTGTTGAAGCCTACGACTACTCCAAAAATCATAAATTTGATAAAGGTGATTCAGTTCGAATGTGGATTTCATTGGATTTTATTCAGCATACTAGTTTTCGAGGAAAGGTTATAGGGGACATTAAAGGAAGGTGCTTTGGCATTTCAATAAAAAAAATCATTTCTTTGGCAAGTTGATAGTAAAAATATCTTTCATACTACAAGATATATGATTTGCTACACGAATCGAGCTTGACATATTAGGGAGGATTGGAAAGTTCAAACATTTGCATTCTCTTCCTTCTTCTGATAAATGCCCTAATCGGGATTGCTATAGTACACTTGTTAAAACATTCCAAGTATCAAGAAGCATACGACTATCATGCATGTGTATTGATGGCTTGGGAATGATATTTGAGGAAGTTATACATTTGATGCATCTTTGACACTTAAATGATTTAAAAAGGATACATTAAGTATACCCCCAATATATCTAATGACATTAATGACTCGTGTCAATAGGGGTTGATCAAGTCTTGTGTCGGTATGTGAGATTGGGAAGCCAAAATCTCTTAAAGAATTTCTTTTTATTGATGCAAGTGGATATAAAATTGGGGAGCCGGGAACATGAATGATTTTTGCAAAATTAAGAATCAATGGGGATCAAGGATGCCGAGGCTTTTAGTGCCAAAATATATGCCAAGAGGAGACTCACAGATTTAAGTTTATGTTGGAATTTTGTTAATCCAAGGAAATTCGAGTTTACTAAGAACGTGCTCGACGACCTTCAACCACTAAAATATTTAATGAACCTAAACATAAAGGAATATTGAGGGCAGGGTTTAAAGTTACTACTAACTAAATGAAAAGATTACAAGTCAAATGAAATATCAAATCATATTTAATAGCTTACCTCATAACTCCTCAGATATATTGCTCTCGCGAATTTCGCTGAATGAAAGCCTCGGACGTCACAAACCTCGACTAAAACGAATCAATATTGTTTTGAAACGAAAGCAAATAAATCTCATGGATTTTTTTTTTTTTTTTTCTGCTCGAGTGTAGACCTCCGCTTGCGGCTCCACTAAAAAAATCTCGCATCGACTGTCTCTTCTGCCTGAAAATCGAACCAACCAAGGAGCTCGCCAAACCGTTCACCGCACTTAGCTGAACCTCAGTCTGGAACCACCCATTCTTACACTTGAGCGGGTTTCTTCCACCTTGCAGCTCTTATATACTTCCCCACTGTGAACGATTCATACAGCTAAAAGTCTCAAGCTCTACTCGACCTTTCCGCCTACCCGTGCTTCACGTGAAAGGATGTAAGTGAATTTTTCTTTTAGGAAAAAGAGAGCCTATTTTCTTTTGCCATTTTGTCCTTTTTGCTCTCTTTTACAAAGAATATCATGTAGCCCCACTACAAGACAAACTTCACCCGTACCCACTTATTCCTCCTAGAGCATTAGACAATCTCATTTCCTCTTCCACTAAACCAGCCCATTCCGCTTCCATCACACGAAACAGTCTCTAAGCATGGTGATTGTGGCCTTAAGATGTGCAGCGGGTTTTGGTGTTCTAGGGTTTTTCCTCTCTAGCTATCCTGCATTGTCTCTTTCTCCTCCTCCTCCTCCTCTAGCTCTGTCAGAGGCTTCCTCCTCCTTCACTGCAATGGAAGCTTGCTTGCTTTCTTCTGATTTCCCACCTCTCGTTTCCTCAGTTGGTGGAGTTTCTCCTCCTCCCCCACGCAACTAGGTCGCTTCTTTTTCCCTTGATGTACCAGCTTCCAGCGACCTTCATCTTTCACACTTCCCCTCCAAAATGAAAATCATTCCTTTTTTAGGTGACAAATTGAATAAGGGAGCGGAAGATTGGAGCCTTTGTCTAGTTGGATACTCTATTGGACGCATGCCTTTCTACAAGGCAATGCTTGCCGCCATCAAGAAAACTTGGACTCTAAAAGATTCAATTAAATTGATGTCTCTTAGTGATGGATCTTTTCTTATTAGATTTACATGCTCTAAAGATTTGGATATGACATGATCTAGAGGTGTATGGTTCCTCCTTAGTAGCAAAAATGGCATCCAAATTTAAGTCGAATCGAGAAAACTTTTCTTCTGTCCCGATCTGGTTCAAAATACATGATCTTCCCTAGAATTTTTGGAATTTATAGGGGATTTCAAGAATTGCGAGTAAGGTGGGAATACCTCTTGTCGCTGATTCTCTCACTATTCAAAAAAAAACTCACCTCACTTTTGTTAGGGTGTGTGTGCTTGTGGATTCTAAGGCGACATATCTTAAGGAAATTTTGGTCTCCCTGGATGGAGATGTTGTCGGATTGAAGGATCAATATGAACAGAGACCAACTCCATGTGAGCACTATATGTCTCTTGTTCACTACTCTTCTTTTTGTCCCTCAAATTAAAATCGCAAACTGAAGAACCAGGCAACCTCCCTAATAAAGATGCTATGTCCTGTCAATCCAGAGGAAGAAGCTTTAGTCAGAATGCTAGTAACTGACATTCCTCTGTTGTGAATATTAGTAGAGCTAATACTGCTCCTGTGTTAGCACCGACTACTAAAAATCCACCAACCTTCATCCATCTCCTCCTCCCCTAGACGACAATATGATACAATCCACTAACAAAAACTCTATCGGTCAGCCTCTTCACTATCAACCTCACTCTCCTCCACCTTAACAACATCCTCAAAAGAATATTACTATTACAGAGTTGATTTCTCCCCTGTATAACCTTATTGTTCTAGCATATGTCAATAATATTGTTTCAAATCTCAATTCCCCAATGGAGGGGGAATCTTCCTCTTCAACAAGTGATCCTCCAACTTTAGTAGTGGCCTCACCTCCTAGTGTCATTTCACCAAACAAGTTTGTTGTCCTTTAAGGACAATCAGAATGCAACAATCTTCATGATCCCTCTATGATGTTCTAGTTTCCAAACTAAACAAGACCCAACATTCTGCTCTACATAACAACATTCTTAATTTGACAAAATAATCGGCTAGGGGGAAGCAGGCCAAAAAGCCCCCATTCTCTTCTATTTCTTCATGATTTTTTCGTCCATTGTGGCGTGGAATATCAAGTGGTTTAACAGACCTGATAATTTGGAAATTAAATTAATTTAAGGTCAAGAGTAGTCCAAGTGACCTCATACAAAAATGAGGTCAACAGTGTGTTGATAATCCAATATACATCAAACTTGATAGGATGCTTATCAATAATGCTTGGTTGGACTCCTGCCCTAGCTCCTTCTGCTCATATCAAAGTCTATCCTGCTTTGATCACTGCCCCATGGTTTTGCATTCTGGTGTTATTCAGAAATCTTCTCATTGATTTCTCTTCAAAAATTATTGGACTAATATTGATAAATATTAGATTATTCTTTTAGAGGCTTTCTCTAAGTCTTCTATTGGGAACCCAATATCTCACCTTTGACACACTCTTAAACTATTATAGAGTGATATTAAGCTCGAGTCTTGGGCTCACTCCTCTTTGAATAAGTCTCATTTTAATGACTTACATATACATCAAATGGTTTGTCTGGAGAAGATCCATACTGATCCGAATGATAGTTCCCTTAATGACTCTCTGAAAGATATTAACCACAACCTTGATGAATTCCTTAGTATTCTTGCTTTCTGGATTTTTCAAAGAGTCAAAGTTTAATGGCTTAAATATGGAGAAGATGATCTCAAATTTCTTAACGCAAAAAATTAGGAACAGTCAAGGTAATAATAAAACAACAGTAAACTTACTTGCCTCCTCTCCCAATTCTAACAGGAGTGAAGTAATTAATTCTATTGTCTAGCATTTTCAAGTTATTTATAATCCAACTCCTCCTCCTAACTTGGATGTTAGCTTATTTCCAATTGGTGCAAGTTTTTCTTATTACTTCTCTACCCAACTTACTCGTTGTCTCTAACGAGGAGATTATGAAGGTGGTTTTTATGGGTGTTTCCACCTCTACTCTGGGTCCAAATGGGTTCAATTATCACTTCTATAAATCTGGATGACATATTACTGGTCCCATGGTTATCAAAGCTATGAGATCCTTCTTCTCATAAGGAATCTTCCTAGTGTGGTTAAAGCTACGGCTCTTGCTCTTATGCCTAAACACAAAAATGACGAGTCTTTTTCTAATTTTAGGCCTATTTCTTTGTGCAATCCTTTCTACAAAATTATTGCAAAGGTTGTTGCTAATATGATTAAGCCAATCATGCCTAAGATTGTCAGAGAAAATCAATCAGGTTTTATCAAATCAAGGGTGTCCACAGATAATATTTTGCTTGATAAAGTGGAGGCATTAAATATTTCTATGCTAAATTAGACATTCATAAAGCTTTTGACACTATTTCTAGGAATTTCTTTCTTGCAAGATTGATTTAGAATGGATTCCCTAATATTTTTTGAGCTGGATTGAAGCTTATATTTATGATGTGAACTTCTCTTTAGTGATTAATGGTGCCCTTGAGGACTATTTTTTTTTTCCTTTGCCGGCCTTAGGCAAGGGTGTCCATTAAGTCCTTATCTATTTTGCTTGGTTATGGATGCTTTCTCTTCATTATTGGATGATGGGGGCTTCAAAGGCATATCTTTGGATGGGCTCACTCTTTCCCATCTTCTATATGTTGATGATGTGCTTGTTTTTGGTGAAGCTTCAATAGAGAATTGTAACAATTTGACAAGGATTCTTAATAGCTTTGCTAATGTCACTGGACTGCATGTAAACCTAGATAAAAGTTCTATTATACTATTTAGGAATATGTTTAATCCAAAAGATATTTGTCAAGCCCTTTCTATTCCCACTATGAGTCCAAAAATTTCTTAACTTGGGGATTCCTCTGTCTTTTAATAGACTTAAAGTTGCAGATTTTTTGCCTCTTATGGATAATGCCATTAAAAAGTTATCTGGCTGGAAAGCTAATCTTCTTTCCTGTTTGAGCCATTTGTAATTTTTGAAATACACTATTGTGAACACTATTGCTTATTGGATACATGGAGTAATTATTCTGAAAATAGTCATTAAATTCTTCAAGAAAGATTGTTCTAAGTTCTTGTTTTTTGGAGATTCATCTGCGGGGAGAAAATACATATGGTCTCATGGGATACGGTTTGTAAGCCTAAGCTTAATGGAGGGTTGGGTCTGCCTTCTTTGCTAGCCATTCAATTTGCTTTTAACTGTTCTTTAATTCTCAGGATATATAATTCAAAATCACTCTTAGCTACTTGGCTTTCTATTAGGTATACCTCGCCTTGGCATCCTACCCCTTCCTATGCTTTGAACTTTTGGAAATTTGTGTGTTGCACGGCAGTTGCTGCTAAAGCCAAATTTCACTTTAGAGTTACTCCTCAGGCCCCAATCTCCTTGTACTGGGATCACTGATATTATAATTGTAGGTTAGAGAACTCTATTGATGGACACGTTGCTTAGATATTTCATTTCTGAAAGGGAATGGTCTCTGCCAGAATTTATTACCCTTACTTTCCTCAATTTCTTGCATGTTATTCCTATATTAGACAGCTCCAGACCCTATCTAATTTGGGGAGATCTAGGCAATAGCAAGTTTGGGAAATATATCAATGAATGCTAATCTCATGTACCTAGATGCTCTTGGGATAACTTGATTTGGCATCAAAAACATGCATTGAGATATTCGTGTTATTCTTGGCTGGCGGTTGTTGGAGGTTTGAAAACAGGTGACGCTTTGCATCTAAGAAATATTTTTGTTCCATTAACATGCAGTTTATGCCATGAATACCCTGTAAGTGTTTCTCACTTTTTTTCTAATGCTCTTACTCTTATGTTGTTATCATCGAACTCATGCCTCCTACCCAATGTCTTCTTTTAAAAGCTACAATTTTGCATCTTTGTGAATGGATTAAAGGTGAATTGAATGAGAAGCAACAGGTTAAAACTCTTTATCTTCTTCGTACTTGTTGTTCTATCTACTTCATTTGGAAAGAAAGAAATAGTAGAAGATTTGGGAATACTATGAGTAGCACCGTCACTATTTATAAGAATATCAAAAGAGTAGTTTTTGAGAAAGTCATTAAGTAGAATTCTTCCACTAATATTTTGGATATGTTCTAATTGGTTCTTTATGAGGTTGCTATTGTGCCCCCCAGATGTTGTATTTCTTTCTGAGATGCCTTCTTCTTGCTATATATTGTTTGGATGTGTCCCTGTTGACCTCATTTTTGTATGAGGTCACTAAGACCCTTCCAAACTCCAGATTAATTCTAGATCCTAGGATCCACTCTAGACCTTAGGATCCCTTCTTAGAGCCAAACCTTAGGGCCTACTCTAGAGCCTAGGATTCCCTTAGATCCTAGATCCTAAAACCCTTTTAGATCTTAGGATCAATCTAGACTCAAACCAATCCCCACCCTTGATCAACCTCAACCTCAAATCAATTCCTACCTTTGATCAACTCCAACTTCAATTTCCTTGTTTTGTCCCTTCGGGGCCATATAAGGTTCTCTTTAGACCCGATTATAATATTCAAGATGAGTTCATATAATTCTGAGTCTGAACACCGTTATGAAAGTTTATATTTTTCCCCCCGGGATGATGTATTCTTTCTAACGAGTTGATTCGACCTTAGAATTAGAGCTTAACCTTAATTTTGAAATCCCCAAAGAAAACTAGTATCTTTTTAAAAATATGTTTTTCAAAATTCCACCAACAGTCCCTGGGTTGCTTCTGTTCGTATCTCGGTGTGCATCTTTATGATATTGCCTGCTGATTTTCTATGTCTTTGCCTTGGACAATGATTATGCTCCTAGTGCAGGCTCCCCTTGGACGGTCTTCAGGCAAATAGGGATCTGATCATTTCTATGATATGCTATCATTTTTCCTGAGTCCAGGATATTTTGGATGTGGGAGCTCATTCTTTTTGGGTTTATGTCTTTTTTCCTTTATTTCATTGTTCCATCCAATGTTTCTCTGTGCAGGTTTTTTGGCTCCTTCGTGAGCTTGTTCCTTTTTTTGGGGATGATTTTTGTGCTTTACTTGTATTTTTTTCTTTCATTTCCTTTAATATACAAGCTAAGCCCAAATTTTTCCCAAAAAAAAAAAAACAGCCCATACCACTATATCCCAAAGCCTATCTACCTAACTCAACCCAAAATCCACATTTCAAGGATAAAGTACTTTTAAAAAAAAATTGTACTTTTGTTAACAGTGAGTTTTCTTTATTGCTTGTTTATTTAGCTTTACCTATTCTTATTCTCACTACAGCAATTGGTAGTTATCGTTAACATGATTAGTGCCTTTGGTGTCTTCATTAATAGATGTTACCATTTGTGTCCTTTAGCAACTAATATCAATCATGTGTGTAACTGTTATGCTAATATAGATATGTTATTAAAGGTATGCTGTTATATTATTATTATATACATATACATATCGTTAAGATTATTAGTTAAGATTATTATTATTATTATTATATATGCATGGGTACGTAGATATATTTTCATATACATGTATCTCTCATATGTATGTTCAAAAAAAAAAAAAAAATAGGTACGAGGTAACAGTAAATTTTCTTATGCTTTCATTAGTATTATAGTTAGTAAAATTAGTTTTATTAACTTTTTCTATTATAGTTAATTAAAGTAATTTCACTAACTGTTATTATTATAGTTAGTTAAATTAGTTTGATTAACTTTTTATATTATAGTTGATTAACTTTTTATATTATAGTTGATTAACTATTAGTATTATAGTTAGTTAAATTAATTTCGTTAACTTTTTGTATTATAGTTAAGTAAATTATTTCTACTAGCTATTAGTGTTATAGTTAGTTGAATTAATTGCATTAAATATTCATATTATAGTTAATTAAATTACTTTCATTAACTATTGGTATTATAGTGTTGTTTTCTTTTATTCATTTAGTCCTCGCCGCCGACACCGATCCTTACAAAGGTATAAAATTCCTAACTCAAAAATCTCGCTCTCGAGGCTTGCGACGAGCTAGCAAACCTCCCTATGCGCTCACGTAGCATAGGGGGAGGAAACCGGTGCGATGCTTACGACGAGACGGGTAATTCCCGGAGCGCTCATGTAGCGTGAGGGGGACGTAAAATAAGTACCCATACGTGGGAGAATCACTGTACTTCTTTCTAACTGATGCCCAAGACCCCTAAGCGCTCATGTAGCATAGTGGGGATTAAAGAAAATGTTGCCGCGGTGTCACTCGACACCTACCTGAAGCGCTCATGTAGCGTGGAGGGGAAGACTGCCTCTTGGTTTTTTCCCTAAACGGAGAAGACGCCGAAAGGCTGCCGAAATTTGGACTGAAGATTCAAGTACGACAAAAAGAAGAGGACTTGGACTAGAACTCAAACTTATGAATCTTTGAGCAAGATTGAACTTGAATTGAACAAAGAATTAAAATTAAAATTAAATTAAATTTGAGCCTAAGCAAATGATAAAGAGCAACAAAAGACTTAAATCAAATGAACTAAGTGTTGTGGACATGAGCTCAAATTGGGCTCATACTTGAACTTTACAAGCTTTGAACTTGAACAAATGATCATGAATTGAACTCAAATGAGTATTAAATGATGACATCAAAATCAAACAAAGTTGGATATAAAAGAGTAACACTAAATTGAATTCCATAGATGGAAATTGCAATCAAATGACAAGTTGTCAAATGATGAATTCATAAGGGATTTATGATATCTAAGCATTAAGTGACAATAATAATTATTCAAACAAGTATCAAGTGAACAATGGAAAGAGGCCTAAGTGAACAAATGCAAAAAATATGAATCTTGAACTTGAGTATGAACCTAACTTGATTGAATTCGAACCACATGACAATGAGCTTGAACTTGCTTGGATCTTATGGAACATAGCATCATGCATATGATGAATAAGTAATTACTAGAACAATGAGCTTCTAATTACATGCGAACTATTGAGCACAAAGCTCATGACAAACAGAGAACTCGCAAGCGTGGTTTGATGGAAAGTAATAGAAGAACAATAAATTGAAGCAGAACTTGATTTGAATAATGATATCAATATTCCAACGGAATGATAAGAAGTTGTCACTTTAATTTAAATGCAAAATACTTATTCAAATATCATGTAGACAAGCAAAGACTAATTGAACAATGCAACAATGTGACTACAATCAAAACACAAAATTTCAATAAAACATCAAGGGATCATCATTTCAATTAAAAGGCAAATGTCATTAAGCAAATCTATCATGCACAATCTAAGTCATTTTCATATGACATAGAATGCTTGCAACTTGACCATGGAGGACTTGGACTTCAACATAATTTGCTTAAAAGGATTGCATTCAAATGAACCTCATGCAAGAAAATACAACTCAAGGGAGTGCATACAATATACACAAAAGATATACGATAAATGTGCCACCATGTAGTTAACCTTGGTATAAAATCAAGTGCATCAAAGCTGGCAAGTAAAGAGCAAGAAGGTTGTGAGAGGTTTGACTTGACTACAAAGCCATGATATAGAGACCTTTTTGAGGTTATGATAATTGACTTGTAATGTTGGAAATGACTCATCCCTGAACAACAATCAACAAAAATTGTAATGTATGTGGCAACGTGATTACGAGTAACAATATGAGATTACGAAGAATTTGTAATGAATAAATCTTCAAACAAAAATGAGCTCGCAAGTTAACATGTCGAACTTTTATAAGTATAAATCACTTGTAAATAATTATGAGATTCCATGAAATTAGATGATTTGGAGTAATTACAATTAAAAAGGCTGAGGATGAATGCAAGAAGTTCATCAAAAGTGCAATAACATATTTACAAGTGATGATCGTCAGCAAACAGTGAACAGTACGATATTTTAGAGCTAGTGACGACCAATATACAAGCACCTGCAACAATCCTCACATATATTGAAATGCATCTAATATAATGCAATAATTCTCCAATCAACACACATAATGAAGACTGAGAATGAATGCAGTAACATCTTGCAACCAATCACCAATCAGCATCAAGTAAGTACACCAGTCTTCTACAAGTAGAGCCGGATAATACAAAATGAATGTAAGTTCTTACGAGCAGCGGTAGAAGTTATGGCATACACATAATATGCCATCTATAATAAGGGTACAAGGAGCCTATAAAAAGCACTAAGATACTTATACATCTTGTAATAAGGCAATGATATATACACTGATCCTCTAATAGTAGAAGCAGATGATGCATAACAAATACATATGGCCACAAACCTATATAAGTTATCGTAGAAAACTCATCAAATGTCCAAAATACCCCTGCACATGCACCGTAATTTGTATACACATAGGTACACAAAAAAGGGTACACAAAAAAGAAAAAATAATAATAATAGGTACACAAAAGGGGGGTAAGGGCAATCGCAAAACTCGTATGGGCCCCAACGAGCATGTTTTGGATATACACATGACATATAGGGATACTGCACTGATCAATAAATTTGAATCGGATCCTCCTAAGCAGATAAATAGGAGTCGACAATGTTTAATAAATAATTATAAAATTTCCCCAAACAACTGCATGGGCCCCAACGAGTGTATTATTAGTACACACGTGATATCTAGAGATGCTGCGCGAGTCAAAAAGATAATTCATGTTTGAACCTGATCCTTCTATACGGGTCATTAGGAGTCGAGAGGGTTCAAATTATTGAGCAAATATATGATTGTGGGGACCACTATATTTATTTTAATACATTCCTATTAGTCATTCAAGGCTTATAACAACGAAAATTCATAAATAAAGGCATAAAGCAACGAACCCAATCCCCTATCAATAAGTTAATATGGTCGATAAGGGTTAGTTAATGAAAATGTCTGTACATCCTGATGCTGGTCGTGTTGAATATAGATCTGAACCGGATGAGTTAATTTCAAATATTTCAAAATGCTATCTAAAGTACCCAAAATTCAAATTTCCAAAAAAAATCATCTAAGTCCAAAATGTTTAAAATTGAAATAATCCATCAAACTACTTAAAACAAAATCCATCCACCCTCCATAATAGCTTGTTGGGGTAAATAAATTAAAATTTATTTCAGCTCACATAGAGCTAATGTCTAGTCAAAAATATCATTATGATTCATTCTCAAATAATCTCATGTTAATAAAGATATGGTACATTTCCTCTGACCGACAATTGTGTTGACAAAGGGTACAACATGATAAACGATTAATATTTGGGCCCTATGAACCAAGTGGTTTTACCGCCAAATGGTACCACAAAATACTAGTTATGGCCAGAGCCAATACGTTCCTTAGTGACATCAAATCCTTGAGATATTAATCAATAAGATATGATTGATAGGACACAAAGCTCTCTATTAGCTAAGGTAGATTCAAATTTGTCCCCTTAGACAAACATTCACCCCCAGGTCTACAAGGTACCCTTGGACGAAGCAACACATGGCTGCCGACAAGGATCCTTTTGTCAGGTTGAGTTGACTACCTCCTCTGACTAAATAGACCAGGGACCATGATGGTCCGAGATGAAAAAACCATGGGATCTTGATCTGGCCCAACATCCATTCCCCTACTATCCACTTTAAGTGTAATATGGTAAAAATTTCTATTTTAAATATCAAATCTTGACTTTTCCAAATACTCATGCCAATGCTGCTTCTTTATGCCAAATAACAAGTACTTCTATGTATTTGATTGATGACTAGCTTTAATTGAAAGTTCTCTCTCATTATAAAGAGGGGTAATTAACTATAGGGGCTTGCACCTATAGGAAATCATAACTCAGATCATAAAGTCCTCACAAAATGAGGGCAAAATCTTTGGGTTGTGACTTATCTACAAACCCATCTACCTTCCTAAAATTTA
Source organism: Dendrobium catenatum (assembly GCF_001605985.2). Taxonomy (NCBI): domain Eukaryota; kingdom Viridiplantae; phylum Streptophyta; class Magnoliopsida; order Asparagales; family Orchidaceae; genus Dendrobium; species Dendrobium catenatum. Next base: position 791,930 of record NW_021318834.1, on the reverse strand, counting down.
CCCCATAACTTAATCCGTTAAAACTCCTTGAAAGAAGAAAAGCATGTGGACGGAGGCCGGGGCCGAATTTTCGGAGGCCACAGGATGACCGATATCTACTCCCTTTATCATAGTTTTTTTATGAAGTATTTAAGTGTCATAATAATGTCAGAATTCAGCAATCTTGGGCTTATTGAATTTTTCTCGTCAAGACACTCAATTTAATTATAAGCATGTCACTTTTTGAAATCATTTGGTCATCCAATTTATAGTTTGAACTTTCCAAATGGGCTTTGGGTCACCGATTTGGACCTATGTGGGCTCGAATTGGGTCGAAACAGGTGTCATCGGGTCCGTCTTTTTGAGAAGTTTAGATAAACTATGTGTTTTTTGAAACTAGAGTTTGGATGGTCCCAAGTTTAATTTTGGAAGTTTTTAATTCAAGATTGCCTTGAGATTCGTGCTTTATCAAGATAATTTTTTTATGATATATCTAATGCCCCCTATTTTCGAATGTCAAAGCATGCAGAGTCCAAAAATATATGTTAAAGTTCTTAAAATTACTTTAATATAAAATTATAATTTTTGAGTAATTTTAATTAAGGAGCGACTGCTCCCTGGACGTTAATATGGACCTCCTCTAGAGGCCATGATCCAAATAAAATACCATTAATTATAATTTTAGACTGTTTGAGGTTAGTTAATTGATCGGGATAAAATTGTCAAAACATTATTATTCAAAATGTTTAAAATTGCTCGAAATTGGATTGTAGAGGCTCCATTGAGATCCGGAAGTGACAAAATCAATTTTTTAACGTCATAAAATTATCCTAGGGGCCCCAAAAATATTCTGATTGGACTGTTCGAGCCAAAAATTGATGTCGAATGGGCATTGAAGGCCAAACCAGCTTGCTGCCGCTGCCCACTGCCAAAGGCGGGTCCGTGCTATCACTCAGTTTGAAAGAATGTGCCCCTTTGCAGGGCACAATTCTATCCCTTGGGCAGCCAGTTATAATCAGCTGCAATAATAATATTTTTTTTTTGGGCAACACTATAGATGCTCCTCCTTTTTTATTTTAAATTATTATTATTATTATTATTATTATTATTATTATTATTATTATTATTATTATTATTATTATTATTATATAATTTATTTATTTATTTTAAGAAAATTCAAAGGAATATTATTATTTCTCAAGAATATTCTTATTGTTTTAGAATATTCTTCTCCTCGCCTTTCACCAATAAATATCCCCCTTGGGAGTAGGGGAAGGTTGCCCCTTCTTTTCTTCTCCATTTGTTCTTTAACCTTTTTACAACAAAGGCCCACCATTATCTTGAATAGGCAACATCCCTTGGCAATATCAAATTTTAGTGTTCCTCTTTTTTAAAGAGGAGTAATTCTGAGATAGTCAATTATGATCAATGTTTCATTCTCCTGTTTCAATCCTAACATTCCTTTAAATTGGAAACTTGGAGAACGTATGTGCTGATTAAAGGGAGAATTAATGGAATTCAAAGCTTGGTAAGAAAATCTAGCGATAACCAACGGATAGGCAGAAATCCAAAAATGGTAGGTGATTAGGAAAATTTGATGGCATTAGTACTCAAGAGGAGACCTGATGATAATCAATAGACAAACAGATTTTTGGTGATGATTGATGGTCGAGCTTTTCTTTTTGGGAGATAATATATTGATGGAGGCAGAAGGTGGGCATCCAAATTTAGGAGATCAAATATTGTGTTTTTTTTTTCTTTTATTTTTTTTATTTTTTGAAATTGCCAATAGCATTAAGGAAAAAAAGCTATTACAAACTAGTTTGTGATAAATAACCTATCACAATCCTCCTCAAGCAAAGAAAGAAAGTTAGGAGGAATATTATTACAATTTAGATCTTCCCTAAATAAATCTTCTAATAAAGCAAAATTAGCACAGAAATCGACTAATTTATTACATTCCCTATGAGCAAAATGAAATAAAAAATCCCCAACATCTTTCAAGAATGACAAGTCTTCAACCGAGTTATTGTACCATTTATTAGAAGCTTTGTTCAAAGAATTTTATAGATGCTTAATGACATTATAGTTGTTTCCTTCAATAATAATGCCTTTCACCTCAAAATTCCAATCTTGAATGATCGAATAGCTAATAGCTCCAAAAAACCAATGTCCCAATGAATTCATTTGAACCCAAAGGCAAGAAGAAATCTGACCTTATGATCTCTAAAAACTCCAGCAATTCCAGCTTCATTTGAGTTTAAAAGTGCCGCATCAAAGTTGCCTTTAATCCAATCGAGTGGAGGGTGCCAAGAAGAAATTGACAGCTTCGAAAGCTGATTAACACCCCAGTGGTCCAAGAAGATATTACAACTTGATGAAGTAAGAGCAATAGCAATAGCTCTTGAAGCCATATACACCACTCCGAGCTCTTAGCTGTCAAGAATGATGTTATTCCTATTTTTCCAAGAAAAATAAACAACATAACAATAAATATTTTCCATAAATGGATTGGATTTTGTTAGCAGATTCATCTTCTATATACAATCCAAGAAAGAAGAATACTTTTGCAAGTTGAATCCCCACATATTGAGCAAGTCTATCAATTGGATAAGCTTTTCACATAATATCGCAACATGTTCTATACTCTCTACTGCAATACAACCCCTCGGCCAGCTATTAACCTGCAGTAATCTTCTAAACATAAGAAAGTCACATGTTGGAATAGCATATTGTTTAACAGTCTCCACCAAAAACATTTAACTCATGGAGACAACTTGATTAATTTCAATCATTTCCACTTAAAGCTTTCAACTAAAACATGAGCATTCGGCTTCATAGCCGAAGAAGCCAATGATTTGCCCGAAAACCTGTACAAAAGCTCCATAGTATCAACTGCCTCCTCCTTTACTATCTGCACTTATAAAATCAGATCCACCAGATCAGTTCCAAAGAACTTAATAAGCTCCCCTTGATCCCATTCTCCTTCTTTAATGAAATACTCAAGAGAAGGAAAATCCTCCTCCATGACATTAATAAATGTAGTCCACATTGAAAGACTCCTATTAAGAAGCCACACATCTCTTAAAGTACAATAGAAGAACCATTAGCTATCCTCCATTTAATCAAAGGCTAGAGAGATTGAGCTCCTTTCCACAAAATTCTTCTAGTGGAAGAGGAGTTCCTTTTCCAATCACCGTTCCAAATATTATTCTCATATTTCGCTCTTAATGTTCTATAAAGCAATGAATTAGAACCATTAATGAATTCCCAAGCAAATTTAGCCCTTAGTGGCTTTTTCATAGATACAATTGAGTGAATCCCCCTTTCTCCTTCTTCCCAAGGTTTGCAAAGTACATCCCAAGCTACATAATGCATACTTCAAACATTTCCAGGTTTATTCCAAATAAAATCTCTACACATCATCTCCAATTTTTTCAAAATGCTAAGAGGAACCATTGAATGAGAAACATAAAAAACTGGAATATCAAGCATCACTGATTTAATCAAAATAAGCCTCCTAGGTAAAGAGAAAAACTTGTTTCCCCATCCATTCATTCTACTAGCCGCTTTCTCTAGAATAAAAAGATAATCAGAGGAAACCAACATTCTCATGCATAATTTGATACCCAAGTATTTCATTTCATTTGATTCCTTATAATTGAATATTTTTGAAATGATCCTTCTCTTGGCTCGACCAACCGATTTGAGAATTTGAGGTAGTTCTGTAGACTCCCAAAATTTATGCCTTAATCTCTCCACATATTTTTTATCGACCGGAAGAGTTTAACATATTAGGTTCAATGATAAATTTTCAGAAGTTTTGGGCTTCAAGTCTTAAAGTGTTTTGCTACTTACAATTTTTCTCCCTAATTCTGCTAATAATTTTGTTGGCCACAAAATTCTAAAATTTGATATCTTCGATAGCCCCATTGCCTACTACTAGACGGGGAAAAACTTCATCTCTAATAACTCTCTCTACTCCAAAATTTATCATGACATTCCTATGAATATGACATAATTAGACGCAAAATCATTCTAACTCTATTCATTGCAAAATAACAAAAAAAAATGTCTTCTTTTTGTTGTCCATATCATTGTTTGTTACATTTGGCTTGAAAGGAATACTCACATATTTAGAAGTAAAAGTACTAATGCAAACATTTTGATAGACAAAATTCATTTTGCAATTAGATTGAAAGCAAAAGATGTAGAGATAAGGGATAATCAGTCTTCAAATATTATAAAACCATACTACTTAGTGGTTTTTCACTCGTTTCTCCTATTGCTACTATTTTTCTCTTATCTGGACTGAGGTTGTCTGATCTTACCATTGTGGCTGGGTGTGGAATTGGCTCATCTTTCCTATTACCTATTGATATTTCTGAATATGCGTCGGCTATTTCCAATTGGTTAGTTTTCTGCATTGACTATTCTTATATGGATGGAAGGTTATAATTTCTCTGGAACTTAGGCTTTGTTCGGAACAGTTATTGGCCATTGTTTTTGAGAAAATTTTGTAATGTAAAGCTCCTTTTGAAAACAGTAAAAAGCTATCCCAAATGGAACCTTGATGGCAGTTTTCATCCTTCACTCGGCATACGATTTTGGCTAGAATGGATTTTTGTTGAATGGATTAGGAGTTATTTTGAACTATTTCTTTTGTTTGGCCTTTTTTTTTTTTTTGGAACAAGAGTATCTATCCACTGCTACTCCAAAGGGAGCGCTTGGCGGCGTAATTAATACCTCGGCAGAACCTAGCGAGGCCACCCACCGGCATCGGTTCCACACTTTCTATGCCCCTCAGGAGGAGGCTTGACCGTAGTAGAGGAGCTTCGAACCCCGGATGGGGGATTCCCAGTCGTGCTCGCCCATCAACCTCCCAAAGCCTCGGTGGGTCTGTTGGGCCTTTTGCTGTAAACTTCTATTGGATGAGATGGTGCTGCTTCCTTATGCTCTTTATCAATCTCACGATGCACGAAGTAGGAGCCATAAGAAGCTAGCAAATTTGCTGAAGCACTATAAACAAGTATTATGATCTCTGACTTCCTCCTCCAGATATACTGAATGAGCTCCACCTGTTTCTCCCAAACTAACAGAAAGCATGGCATGTTGGGGCGAATGGCAATCAGATTAAGAAGCAATCCTGATAGGGAAGCGTAGATAAGCAAAATAATATAATATAATCCATGCCAGTGGATAAAGAGAGCGGGCAACAGCTACTCCAAAAGACGCTATTAGAAGAGACCACAGCAGACAAAAGGATAAACAACTTGATCTTAAATATGCAATCACCAACCTTATCGAACCCATATATATATATATATATAGAAGAAGAGCACAGAGCAGCAGCAGAAGTTAGAATAATAAAACACAAACAAAAGAAACCATCACTATTAAAATTATGTGAGATAGCAGTCCAAACTCCAAAGCATCTCGCTATAGATTAATATATATATATATATATATATTGACATTATCTTTGCCATTATCCTTAATATCATCTCCAGCAGAACTCCTAACACTTGTTTGGCATCCTTCGCTTACTCGGGCCGATTGCCAAAAAAATGCTATTCACGTGCGGGTGAACAGTGCTACGTCAATATTGGCATCGCACTGTTCACCCACTATTTTTTTAATCCAAAAATTAGGTTAAATAAAATATGAGAAACAATATACATGGAATATTCTTTTTTGGTGTTCGAAACGGGGTTCGATTAAAGACCAGTTACTGCATTTTGGAGTGAAAATTGAGTTTTTTGGTTGGGGATGGCCTAAGAAGACTGATAAATTCAAAGATGAGGGCACATCATGACTTGTAGAATTCTTACTTTACACGAACATCCCCATACATGTGCATGCCATAAACTTGATTTCCAACCATTCCAAAACTCAAAAGGAGTTTTAGGAACAACCTTATTTTGAATCTTGTTCAATATTTGCACAATCATCTGGAGAGTTTCAGTCCATAAGAACTTAGGTAATTTAAAACTACTAATCCTGCTTCTCACCATATCCATTAATGTTCTATTCCTTCTCTCAGCTACACCAACCAACTTGATCAGGTGAGTCAGGTAAAGCATATTGGGTGATAGTTCAATTTTTTTTTAAAGAACTTTGCAAATAGACCCAATATTTGTCCATCCTTTTGTATATCTTCCATAATAATCAGCACCTTTATCTGATCTCTTAATTTTAATTTATTTTCCACGTTGTTTCACTACTTCTGTCTTAAAAATCTTAAAGGCGCTTAATGCTTCATTTTTATTTTGAAGCAAATAAAGATACATATATCATGAATATTGTCAATAAAGATGATGAAATATTTAGGATTATAAAATTCCAAATTTAGAAAATAAATATATTTATATATGATCTCTAGTAAGTCTGTATTGTAATAGCTCATATTTTGACCCAGTCAAATAATATTTTAGGAGTCATTAGCAAAACATGATCGTTCATATGGTGAGCAATAAATTATCAAAATATTATGGACAGAGTTTTAAGAAAATAAGTGAAAGTGGCAAGAAAAAAATTGGTAAGTTTATCAAAGTACTTGCCACTCTACAATGTATCTGGTGTGGGAGAAGACCTCTTCAAAGTTATATTGATTATTTTCAAATTATGTTTCTAATGCATAATTACTAATTATTATTGATACACCACCATAAATTTCCTAGATCAGGCATAAATTTCAATGCAAATATGAACCAGAACTTTCAAAATTAAATATAGGATAATCTGAACTTTGATTTCAGCAAACGTATAGTTGAATTGAATATCTCAAGAAGACGAACCCAACAAAAACAAAATTGATCCAATCTGAAATCAAATGGGTCCAAATCAAGCACCTGAAGTATATTTGAAATGTTTAAACAATAAATTGGAAGACCAAATGATATCCAAATATAACATGGTTATAGTAGAATCGAGCGGCTTGACAAGACAAATCCAACGAGCCTAAGATTGCAAAATTTTTACATTATTAAGACACTTAAAGGCTCGATAAATCATCTATGATCGAGGGAGTCGATATCGGCCGTCCATTGAAACACTCCCAACATGTCCTTGATCTTCTTCATATTTATTAGTCATGCAACTCACAAATAATTATATATAGACCCCTTATTCTTCACAAAGGAAGGGAGGAGAAAAAGAAGAAAAATGAAGGATCTTTCTTGCTTTCTCAAACTTGTACCATAAGTTGGATCTCTTCCTGACCACCAACAGTCGTTGAACTTCCGATTATTCGTTGGTCGATGTTGAATCTTTTTCAAACAGCCAAATATTTCTAGACATCTATCGAATGGTTGATTGATATTGAATCTCCAACCATCCTCAGATATTGATGAAACATTCTCTATTATTTAATCTACATTAAGGGAACCAATCTTTTGAAGTTTGAAAATCCCTTCAACATATTGCCTTCTCCTTGAACTTGAGTTAAGGGAAAAGTTGACATTATATGACTATGGTCCTTCAAACCATTGTTGTCTGTCTACAGCCTTTTCAACCACCGTCTTCCGACTACGGTCCTTCTAACCTCCGTCACCTGCTGACTATGGTCCCTATGATCATCATTGCCCGATTATAGTCCTTCTAACCACCATCGTCCAACTATGGTCCTTCTAACCTCCGTCACCTACTAATTATAGTCCAAAGTTGTCCCAAATAGATCCTAAGGGTGTGTTTGAGACGACTATAGTTTTCTATAAAGATGGTTACAAAAAGGTTGTAGGGAAAGTAATTTTTAGAAAGTTACTTTTAAAAGCAGCCTTCTTGCACATAAATTTCTTGAAAAAAGTAAAAACTAGTAACCAAATAAAAACAGTGGTATTGATCAGAAAAGCAAAGCAAATCAATACAAATGAACTTTTTTTTTTACTTCAATGATAATTATTGCATCCTAGAAAATTTATGGCGGTAAAGAGATAAAATTTAGTGTCCTAGCTTTGTATGAAGATCTAGCACAAAAACATATAAAAAGATAGGGGTGCGATGTTCATAAGAGATTGGTTTTTAGATGGAAATCCCTAAAAAGGGGGAAAAACTACAAGACCATTCCCAATCAAAATGAATCCACTAGTGTTTGTGGTTGATTACAAATACTACCCCTTAGGGCATTGACTCAAATAAATATACATTGTAGAGAGCACATTATATAGTGAGATAATGACATGATAGTTGTTCTCAAGAGAATTCTATTATGCTTGTTTAATTGGTAAGTTATTGGGCTGCAAGCGAACCAAGTGTTTGATGAGCTACTCGTTGCTCTGTTCGATTAAAGTTTGTTTCTGGTCGTTTAATGAACTAAACAAACAAACTTGAACAATATTTTAAATACTCGATCCTTAAATAAACAAACTTGAACACTAATGCGTTCGGCTCATTTATATTCATGAATAACATCATTTGAAGCACGTGAACAAACTCGACATTAAGCTCCATAAAAGCTCGATTCGTGTTCGATTCAGAACTCGTGAATAAACACGATAAAAACTCAATAAGTATTTGATTATGCAATTGATAAATATATATAATATAATATTTTATATTTATTATAATATAATGATATAATTATAGTTAAATATTATTTATAAGATTATTTGTTTAAAATATTTATGAACAAATATAAGATGAATCATATATTGCTTGTTCGTGAACGAGCTCATTGCGCTAGCTCCAAAAACTAGTTATATATATGTAATGAACTTGCTATTTGCATATCTCAAGAATACTCGCCTAGATATGATTAATGAACATATTGTTTGATAGGTTTAAAAAAATTGCTAAATATGTTCAAGAACATGCTCGATGTAATTGTTTGTTAGGACGCTCGATAAAGCTTGTTTGTTAAGTTGATGAACATCTAGAAGTAAAACTAGTTTATAGCTCATTATGCCTTGTTTGTTTAAAGCTCGATAAACACTAAACAAACGAACATAAACCAAAATATGAAACAAACATGAACACTATTAATTTAAAGAATCAAATATGAACATAAAAAATAAAGCTGAATCAAACACGAAACCAAACTTTAACAAGCTGATATAAATGAGTGAAACAATGAACACTTACATACTTGGCTTGGTTCATTTTGTAGCCCTAGTAAGGTCGATATACAAATGATGATAGACATAAATGATCGTACGTAGTAGGACGAAGATGGTTGGAAGGACTATAATTAGGTGAAGGTGTTCGAGGGACCATAGTCGTAGGTGACGGAGGATCGAAGAGATCGTGTTTGGAGAGCGATGAGCTGGTCAAAAGGATATTTAGTCGGGAAAAACTGGTTTGAGGGACCGTATTACGGGGCGACGGAGGTCGTAGGGACCGTATTTGGTGGACGACGGTGGTTGGAAGGATTATGCTGGTAGAAAATTCAGCAATAGTCGATGGCCAGGTGGAAATCCTCGATGATTAGGATTGGGCAATGGTTCAGTACTGAATCAGCAACAGGGCGATGGTGACAGAAGTCCGGCGACGATAACGACATAGATTAGAGAGGTAAAGAGCTCTCTAATCTTTCTCCCTTCTTCCTTCTCCTCTCTTATGTGAAGAATGTGGGGCTACTTATAATTTTTTGGGATGACGATGACTAGTTAAATATGGAGAAGATCAAGACATGTTAGGAGAATTCATCGGACGGCTCATAGTCATCCCTAACCATGAAATGTTTATCAAGGATTTACATGCCATGGGATGTTAGAATTAAGTGGTATATGATATTGATTCTCTCATCGAGCCGCTCGATTCTAAAAGTATCCATATCAGATATCATTTGGTAGTCGAATGAATGCTTTGATATTCCAAATAGACTTTAGCAACTTTGATTTGGTCATGTGGACTCGGATGTTGATTAAATTTGATGTCATTGGGTGCCTCCTTAAATGTTCAATTTGACAAAGTGTGCTGAAATTGGACATTAGATGGTCCGATTTTAATTTTTGCAAGCTCATATTTGCATAGATCCATGAGACTAATGCCATTTTTTATGAAGTATCACTAATTATTTGATTTAATTTATTTTAAATAACATTTTAGCTCTCAAATGATATTTTAGCTCCTTGATGGTAAATGACATTTTGCCCCTTTGTTAATTTTCTTGTACTGATCTTACTTTGAAGCCTTTACCCATCAACAAGGACCCAGTTGTCTATTAGAATTCTCTCACTCCACTTTTTTTTCCCTTCCTTAGACCTGTCAATATTGGACCCGACTCGAAAACCCGATCCAAACCCGACCCGAAAATTTCGGGTTGGGTTTACCCGAACCCGAAGCGGGTCGGGATCGGGTCTGGAAACCAACCCGTTTGCAAAACCGGGTCGGGTTCGGGTGACCCGGAAACCCGAAAATGACCCGAAATAATACATAAACCCGAACCCGAGTTCCCCGCTGCCCCGAGACCGCCTGGCCCCGGCTGCCCAGGCCACGTCGCGTCGCTTCACGCCTTCGCGTCCCGAGGCTGCGTGACTTGCATCAGTTCCGATTCCGAACTCCCGCGTCAGCCATCACCGCCATCGAGCCATCTCCCGCCGTTCCGAACTCCCGCGTCGGCGTCATGAACACATCCAGGCGTCAGTGGCCTGACGAGGTCACACGGCCACGCATCAATTGAGAGCCTCCCGCGTGGACCCGCTGCCCGCGCAACGAGGGTGATTTGGCGAAAATTTTTGAATGCAGTGTGCGGACGGCCGGATTTGCGCTGAATAGGAGGGTCGGGTTGACCCGAACCTGACTCAGAACCCGAAGCGGGCGGGGCTTGCGGTCCAGAAAATCGACCCGTTTTGAAAAAACGGGTCGGGTCAACGAACCGAATAGTTACCGATCAATTCGGTTGACTCCTGACACCGACCGTAAACCCGAAATTACAGGTTCTACCTTTCCTCATGATTCTATATTCTCTCACTATTATTAAAGCTAAAAGCTTCAACTTAATTTAAAGAGGAAAAAACAAGATGACAAATATACATAGATATAATTTTTTAATAACAAAATTATAAAAAAACACCAAATATATTTTGTCAAATAAAATTTAATTGTGAATAATTCAAATTTATTAAGATGACATTATATATAATATATTTATCAATAATTATAATTCACATAATTAAAAAATATAATTTTATATTTATAAATACTTTATTTAACACATGGACTATCATTAAGTATTATATATAAATATAATTGAAGACCGCATGTAATTTTACCTTTTTACAGGAGCACATATCTCAAAGCAGATCGGCAGCAAATGGCCTTGCTTATCCCTTATAAATTATTTTCTGCGAGAGGAACTCCAATTTTCTAAATAAAGAAGGGAAGGCCTTGCTCGTATCCTTAAATGTTAAATTTTATTTAAGTTTCATTATAGCACTAAAATTTAATGTTTTGAAAATCAGATCGGACTGACCTGTTCAACCAGTTCAATTATAAACTGGTTGGGTGGCCGATTCGATCCAGCTTACAAAATAAGCTTCGCATTAAACCAGATTGAACCGACAAAAACTGACGATTCAACCTGTGAATTGCTGAGCCGGTTGAGATTCTTAGTGTGTGGGAAATGGTCTTAATGAACCTTTGTCTGGTATTGCTATGCCTTGAAATTCTAGTTATGGAAGATCTTTATATGCTACCCATAAAGTAAATATGAATATAGTATTATGTGCAGAGTCGAGATGCTTAGAGTTGCATTTGGATGTAAGTGTACATAGTGTGTGCATACTGTGTATTTTTACTTTTGTAGACAATATGTACATAATTTTATATACACTGTGTACACTCGTATGTCTAGATGCAGTCTTGCTTTCGGACTCCACACATAATAATTTATCATAATTATGAGTGCAAGCCATGAAATATTAAAGTTTATAGGAAGATATGTGATAGAAATGTAACATAAAAGTAATATTTTTTATATTAAAGTTATTTATAGCTAATATATATGTAATATTAAAATTTTGAATATTAAATAGATAAATAATATGATCTAAGATGATATATATGTAAATTGCCCAAAAGAAAATAGGAAAGCCCTAGATAAATGTGAGAGGTTTACCCTTTTACTAAAACACCACTGCGTCTTTGTAGTTTTACCAAGTTGCCTTTTACATTGCCGGAGTATCGTTCCCTTCTGGCATTTTCGTAGATTCATAAAAAAATGCAAGGTCTTTCTTCTCCATCCTTCTAAATACATTGGCGCGAACTATTCTCGATGCGCCCACCAGTTTCTGCGAGCGGTGGGGACTTGCAGCACTCACTCATCTCCCGCCTCCGATTCTCTTCTCCGCGGTAACAGTCGGGGTTGCAATGGATCTACGTGATAGCGATCGCCATTGGCTGCTGGCGACCATCCTCTACTCGGAACTATCGCCGTCTGCCACGAGAACTATCGCCGTCGAGCAGCTTCTGAGACGGAGCACTGGATCGGCCGATCTGGACGACTCTGCACCGTCAAATGACGGTAGGTCAGGGAGATCATTATTTCCCGAGGCACCTAGCGATCCTAAGAAGAAGATCGGATTGTATCCACCCTTGTTTTACGCCGCCTGTACAGCAGGAGGCCTCGTTAGCTGCGGCCTCACGCACATGGCTGTCACTCCCCTCGATCTTGTCAAGTGCAATATGCAGGTATGCCTATTCGTGCTCAAGATCGATTAATGTGGAATCCCGAGTTCTGGAATGATTGCCTTTGATATTGTTTTTTATTTTATGTAGGATGGGTTTGACTTTTGTGTATTGAAAGACCTAATCTAAAATTTCAAGTTTCCTCGAGATTATTTGTCTACGAGTATCGTTACTTCGCTTCTCTAGATTTCTTGCTACATTGATGCTTTTTTCGAATGAAATTTTTAGTTTCCTATTATCGGGGCTAGTTTAATTTTTTCTTGGAGGTAATTTATCTTTGAATCTCATCCCTGTTTTGCTTCATTTTTAGATTCGTTGCTATGTTCGCCGCATTAATCAGTGCTGGGATTTAGAACTACGAGTGGTTGTTGTGATCGAAACAGTTCAACACATTCCAACTGAGAGAATCTATTGCTCTCTTTCAGATTGATCCAGCAAAATACAAGAGCATCTTATCAGGATCTATTGCGCTGCTAAAGGAGCAGGGCTTGGGAGGCTTCTTCAAAGGATGGGTGCCTACCCTACTAGGATATAGTGCTCAAGGCGCTTGCAAATTTGGCTTCTATGAATTTTTCAAGAAATATTATTCCCATATGGCTGGGCCAGAGTTTGTTGAAAAGTATAAGACCTTGATCTATCTGGCTGGTTCTGCTTCTGCTGAGCTGATTGCGGATTTAGCTCTATGCCCCATGGAGGCTGTGAAGGTTCGAGTTCAAACACAGCCAGGGTTTGCTAGGGGTCTATCTGATGGATTCCCCAAATTTGTGAAATCTGAAGGATATACTGGGTATGGCTTATATTCAAAATTTCAGTATGTGAAATAGTATTTTAGTTATGCCTGATTATTACACAATCAATTTTATTGTTTTGCTGCAGATTGTACAAGGGGCTTGTACCACTCTGGGGTCGTCAAATTCCTTGTAAGTTTATCTTTCTTATCTCATCTTATTATCTCATCTTACATATTCCCATGTGAATTTTTTTGTACTAGTTATATTCAAGTCTTTTTTTTTGTTTAACGACTTTGTTTTCTTCTTTTTCTGTTCCACAGCTTCAGTTTCCATATGCAATCTTTTATTGTTGCCAATTAGCATGATTTAGACTAAGCACTCAATTTACATGGAAATCAGTTCGTTTGTATTGATCTAATTATAAACATCCTTTAATAAGCGGTGAATAAGAAATTTAGTTACCTAGAAGAAAAGAGGATTCTCAGATTTTAGAGGTGCGGTTCCAAAATCTATTGCTCCTTTGTTTCTTTTTAGGGAGCTTAGTGACAATCTTACTTTGGTGTTTTAGTGGTACCCTTGCATTTTGCAACATTTCCACTATGAAATATGAAAATCTGTAGTGAGCAAGCAAAACATAGACAAGGAAAATACATTGGAAAAGAAAAGGCAGCAGAGAATATTCTCACGTCTTTATTACCCGTATAACAACCAGTTATGTACATATATATAATAAGTGATAAAGTAGAAGAATCATTGCTGTCCCAGAGGAGGTTAGCAAACTAAGGTTCTGATTAAAGTCTTCCTAAAATGAAGGGACCAGATTAATGTGACAGAAAAGCAATCTTTTTTTTTTTTTTGCTCCACTAGTTCTGCCCCATGAAGACTGTTTGTTAACATGCTTCCTCAAGCTATTACAGCAGTTGTAATGAGCTTGCTTGCAATATGTTTAAAGCGGGGATGGATAAATATTTAGTAAATATATTGTCAAGTTGATCTTGAGTAGATATTTGATAACAATGGTGTGTAGTTTTGATGTTGTGACAAGTGAAGTGGCAATCAACCTTGATATATTTGTTGCGAGTGTGAAAAACATGATTGTTAACTAAGGCGATTGTTGAAGTATTGTTGCAAAACAACGGAGCAAGGGAAGATGAGTCGTAGTTGAAGTCAGAGAGGAGGCGACACAATAATGTGATTTCATCGGTGCTAGATGCTAAGGCTGGATACTTTGCTTCAGTAGAAGATCTAGCAACGATAGTTGGCTTCTTAACACTCCATGAAATGAGAGAATTGCCTAAGAAATTGCAATATCTAGAAGTTGATTTTCGATCACTAGGATTGCCAGCCCAGTCCAAATTTTGCGTAAGCTCGGAGAGAGAGAGAGTCCTTGAAAAGTGGAATACCAAGATGGATCGTACATTGGATATATCGGAGTAGTCGTTTTAGTGCTTCAAAATGAATTTTAAGCAGCCACTACATATGTTAGCACACTTGATCAACTGTAAAAGTGATATCCAAGCGAGTGAGCATGAGGTATTGCAACGATCCCACTAGATGATGATAGAGTGTTGGATTGCAAAATTCTAAAGAAGCTGAATCAAAGTCAGTATGCTTTATATGATCGGGTGTGGAGATGGATTTAACATTTTGTATTCGAGCCCAAGAGAGAATGGTGTGAGCATAACAACTTTGATTCAGATGAATGCCATAGGAGTTATATCTTTGTATGCTGTTAGATATTGTCATTGTAGCTACAATAATAAGGCATTTTTTGAAGGTGTAATTTGGCATATCTCTTAGAATTCCCTCTTTCTTTTTATATACTCCAAATGCTCGTTTTAGTGCACTTTGAATGAGGAATGTCTACCATCAACTGTCTCATACAAAATCTAGTATATGGTATATCATCTATCGATAAGGCTTGAGAAATCCCCTTATGTTACTTTCCTCACATACTAAAACATAAAATATATCAATAAAGTCATTTTTATATTTTCAAAAAATACCTATTGATTGCAGGAAAATTGCATAAAGAATCCATCATAGTATGTTAAAAAAGTCGAGTGTCATGAGCTAAGCCTTTTCATCTTGGCGCGACAAATGACATGCACCTTGAAATTACATATAGCAATGACATTCTGAGTTGGTAAATAATATTGCCCTATGTAATCAATTTGATCTTCAACAAGGATTTGCGTGTCGATACTAGTTCCATCAATGGCCCTAATACAGTCGTTAAAATATGGCATGTACCTCATATCATTTACAATATGCATTGGAATATCACAAAATTACTTAACATCTATTGTAATAATGTCCATTGATAGGTGAATTAATGCTTTGAGGTCAATAGAGAAATATTAACTTATTTTTTTCATAGTGTTAGAATCTCACTGATACAAGCTCATTATATCTTACAATAAACAATGTAATGACAATAACTTTTCTATTATTAATTCTATATGATCTACATAACCCCTTATATGGTTCAAGCAAGCAAAGCAAGTCCTTGAAAATTAGTTGTAGCATTCTATATATATTATGAAATCTAACAAGATGTTTGCAAAGTAACTGACACACCCATTTATCTTTAATTTAACATAATGTCATGCATGGTCTCTTGTTCAAGTGCAGTGAGTAGTAATCATAAAGTGAACAACTTGAAGCTAGCAATACATACTAAATTGAATAATCGTCATACTATCATAAGTTGGCAACATTTCTTCATGACATTCATCACTCAAAACAATTCTCATTGTCCTCTGACATTGCTCATCTGATTAAATGTAAGCATTACAAATAACTTTTATTTAGCATACATTTAAAAGTAGCATTAACTACACCAAAAGCAACATCAAAACTTGTTTATGAATGAAATTTAAAAAAAAAAAACCAAAAGAAATACCACTAGGTTTAATTGTAAAATAACCCAATTTTCTCATTGTGTCCTTAGACCTAAGAATGAAAAAAACTCAAATTTTTTGAGTTGTACTTGTAAGACAGATTTGTTAACCTTTTTTCTCATTTAAATCTAATTTTGCACAAATTAAGCAGGAGAGAAAAAGCAACCAAACGGAACCTTAATATAACATAATGTGTCAAAATTGCTCTTACAAAAATTCTACTAATTATAGTAGCTGTGAATGGGGGAAAAATTTGGAAAAAGGTTGCTAGCTTGGGGAGATAGGTCAACTTACACTTGAATAAAGAGGATTTGCCTTCTCTTCAGCTCAATTACACTTTATTTCATTGCAAATGCTCATGAGTTTGAATTCAGAAGCAATAAGTTATTACCCGGAGAGTATTAGAAGAAATTTTCTAATTTCTATGGCAATTATATTGAAGGTAACTTTTCAAAAAAAAAAAAGATGGTGGATATCGACTTTTGCCAGCCTAAGTGTTGAACATTGGAGCTAATGTATTGAAAGTATATGCTAAGTCATCATGAACTAAGACAACAACAATAAATATAATTACATTCATCAAATGAATCTGACATATCTATTCTCATGAATTTCTCTAACGTTCATAGTGGTTTAAGAGAAAGTTTATAGTTTGAGTTTATGTGATTCATGTACTAATCTCCTACACCAACATAATTATTGTTATATATGGTATAACCCCTCAATGAATAACTGAGACCCTGTAAAGTAATAGGCTATATAAGTTGTTGGATTTAAAGATGATGAGCTAAAATTTATAATGCATAATACGTATGATGACATGCAAATTTTCACTTACAAACCTGAAATCTTAACATTATATAAAGTAAGCATAATTGAATTACAACTTAAAAAGAAATTAAAGAAAATATCTTTGAACTCTCGATCTATAAAGTTGTAAATATTAAAAGCGAAGAAGATTATAGTTTTCAATAATTAACTAATGATCCTGTTGAATTTTCCTCTATGCCACCAAACTTTCCTATCATTAGAAATTCCCATGAAAGTCTTCTTGTGCCTCCTATCATGTATATAATTTGTCACAAAGTCATAGAACTTCACATTATTGAATATCTTTGATATTCAAGAAATTTCTTCTAATGCATCAAGAATTGTAACTGTTTTTCATGGTGCATTCGCTATAGTTATTGCAGAACTTATAGATCGTGCAACATTTATAAGATCTTCAACATGATCTATTAAAAGTTGCCTTCCCATTGACTTACTTTTTCTAACTATTTTCCTTTTATGAATTAATGGTTAAGTAGCATGTGACCTTTGTGACTCACCTCTACTAACACCTTCAAGCCCCATTAATGTGTAATGTATTAGGCTCAACACGTTGAATTTCATCCTCATCAGATGAATTTCATTGTACATCTCTTAATTTAGGGAATAGTACACTTGAGTTAGAAACCCAAATATCATCAACAATTGCAACAATATGATGAAACATAATATTAAGTTTCTCTTCAAGCTTAGAGATTATTACATTATCTCGAAACTTCTAAGCTGCGAGTATAACTTGCAATACGTAAAAAAGTTAATTAAGCTTCATGTAATATAACTTAAGTATTATTGATATACCTATAATTTCTCAGTCCAACACTGATTTGAAGTATCTATTATTTTGGATTCCATCCTATTTTAGTCTCTTTACACATTAACTCTTTCCAAAACTTACACTCCTTAAGGTGATCGTATTGTTTTTTAAAAGTTGTGTATGATCATATGTTCTACTAGTGTATTTATTGAATATTTTCATCAGGATTCTCCAACTTTTCTTACTGAAGTGATTAGTTGGTCTATTTCTCAATTCTATCTCCTTAATACATATATCACAGTAGATTAAAGTAATTTTTAATTCCCATGTTGCTGGTGCACCACCTTTTTGCTCTTATGTCTATTTTTTATAGAACATAAAGATTAATAAATTAGTAAACTACACCTCGTAATATAACAACAACACAACAATCTGTTAGATTGGTCCATACAGAACCGGCTCAGGCAGAACAGAGGCGAAGAGTTCCGCCTCTCCTGTACGCGTGACTGAGCTTGCCAATCTAAGAGCGCTGTTTAGGAAGGATTTTTTAGAGAATTAGGAGGGAAATTCGAATGTAGGGAATGTTTAGAGATTTCTTTTTGGATTGTATGCATTAAATAGTTTGTTTTCCTAGGGTTAGGGCATCTTGAATTTGGTTGAAATTTGAGATCTCTTAGATTTAGGTTTTTGGGCTCTAGCGGCGTCTAGAGATTTGGGAGAGATAGATCCTCCTCTCAAATAGAGGATCAATTGTATCTTTTTTTTTTCTTCCGTTAGTTGATTTTCACAATAAAATCACTGTTTTCTTTTGTTTTCCCCAAAATTGTGGAGTTTTCTTGTTGTTTTTATCTCTATTATTAGGGTTACTTGTGGTCCTCAAGTATTTCCTAACACAATCATAATAGCACAAATAATAAATCCTTTTAATTTGCTTCTCAATTTCATGTATTGCTACATGCAAAATGTGAAAGTTGTCATGTAGTTAATCACCAAGCAATCTGCATAGTGATGATAAGTGTTGAAGCAGGTTGAGAAGTCAATTGAATATTTTAAGCTTTTTGTGACCATGCAAATTTCAGATCTGCTTATCATTCTAATAGATTTTTAGTTTAAAAATTTTCATGTCTTAGGGTTACTTTAGATTGAAAAAGTAGCCAATGGAGTGATTGAAGGTTTGTAGTTATCTTGGGTGGTGTCATATGAAGGGATTTCTTTGTTGGATGGTTAGCAATCTTGTTGAAGGTGATAGTTGGAAGTTGGATGGTTTCTCAAGAGGAAATCAACAACTGGCACGTGGATTAGTTACCAACGAGATGGTCAGACATTGAAGGCAGTAGTGAGGTTTTGTAGAGAATATAGGGGGCAGGAATACTAGTGAGATGAAAGTGATAAAATTATTAGCAAGTAAATATTTGTGTCATATTTATCTCTAGATTAGTAAACATTTATTTTTTTTGCACTCGTGGATATAAGTGTAACTCACTGAACCATGTAAATTCTCTTTTTTACAAATTATTTTACTCATCCTTATCATCATCATTGTTCTCCAGCGCATTCTTTTTTCTCTCCAGAATAGAGTTTAGAGGGTGATTAGCTAATTTATGCAAATATAATAGTTATAAAATGTTATCAGTCTATTTTCTATTTTTAATCCATCTTTTTCAATGAGGTAATTCACCATCTCACTTCAAAAATCAACATATTCATCTATTATTTCTCATTTTCCCAATTTACATTTCCATTTTCACCAAAGGGCTATTTGATTTGTTAAAAACAAAAATACAGATTAAAATTAATGCACTATAAAAGGAATATAATGTGTTTGAAATATTTGATGTTGTTTGAATGAGTGCAGACGAAATGCAGGAAATATTTTCTTATTTGGCTTGAAGTAAAATTAATGCAATGTAAATTAAAACGATGGTGGTGATCGGTTGCGGCATTGTTGGAGGTGATCGCTGTGGTCGACTGCGGGTGGGTGGTTGTGGGAAGCTGCTGTTGTCATTCCTTTTTTAGTAAATCGAATAGCCCCTATTATAAATGAACTGTCTATCCACTTCTACCATTTTGTATTGCCTAGCTTATATATATATATATATATATATATATATAATTTAGTCAAAAAAATGAAGTTTTTGGATTAGTTGAGGTTTGTGGCTTGAGGACAGCAAAAGGTACTTCATGTCGGCAAGCATTGCCTACAGACTAAGGGATAGTGACATCATTGCGGAAGCTTATATTATTCGGAAAATACATATTTAACCAATGTAAAAAGAAGCTTGGGGTTTTATTGAGACTAAAAATTCTCTCTTTTTTAAATAAATTCCACATTTTTTCCTGGATTGTGTTTAGATTTGCAGTCTTTATATTATTATTAATGCTTGAAATGTAAATTGTGCAGATACTATGATGAAGTTTGCTTCTTTTGAGACTATTGTTGAAATGATATACAAGTATGCCATCCCAGTACCCAAGGACAAGTGCAGCAAAACTACTCAACTAGGGGTGAGTTTTGCTGGTGGCTACATCGCCGGCATCCTCTGTGCGGTTGTTTCTCACCCAGCTGACAACCTTGTCTCCATTCTCAACAATGCTAAGGATGCCACTGTTGGTGATGTTGGTGCCTGCTTTTCATCTTTATTTATTTATTGAAAAATTTTTGTCTGGTCTTAAAATTTTTTATTTGTTTTTCTATGAGTACAATATATTGCATTTGCATAAAAAAAAACCGAACAGCTTTGAGATATATTATACTCATCTCAAAGCAAATCACATAGAAATCTTAATTTAAGTATTTAAATCTTTGAGACCCATCCTAACTAAAATTATCTCAGCATATCCTGAGCCAAGTTTTTTCAAATAAAAAAATTTGTTATAATATTTTCAAGTAATTTCTATCATGATGGATCTCTAAGTTGTTAGATTTTCTTTGAGATGAGTGAAATGCAAATTCTCCATATATTGCATTTATCTCAAAGTAAATCCAATAATTTTGAGAGTCATCCTAGCCAATTTTTTCGGGAAAAAAATTTATGTCAATATATCATGAGAGAATTTGGTCATGCTGGGTCTCAAGCTTTCTTGTTCATTGTTCTTGCACTGTATTATTTTTCTTTTATTTGTTGTTATTTAGGCTGTCAGGAAGATTGGGCTGTGGGGTCTTTTCACCCGCGGTCTTCCACTTCGCATTGTAATGATTGGCACTCTAACGGGCGCGCAGTGGGGTATCTATGATGCTTTCAAAGTTTTTGTTGGCCTGTGAGAAATTTCTTTCATCTGACACATTCGACTTGTTTTTTTTTTTCCAGTTCTTAGCTTATATTTCTGAACTTGCAATATTGTTTAGGCCAACAACTGGTGGAGTTTCACCAGCTTCTGCTGATTCTCCAGCTGTGAAGCTGAGCAAACTAACCTGATCTAGACTTTGCAAATTCCTATTCAGATGATAAAGGTTAGTAGTTTGCAGATTTGCATAGTTTATATCAGATTGCCTTACGAACTAGAAACGTGTTATATATTTGTTAAGTGATATTTTTGTGTGTCAAGAATAGAGCCAAGGTACAATATTTATAGACAATCAAGAAGGCCTAGGAAGCCAACCAAAAACCATGAAAGAATGAATACTACAACAACAACAACAACAACAACAACAACAACAACAAGCTTTTATCCCCCTATATGAGTTCGGCTACATGAATCATATTTCTCCATTGTGACCTATTTAGTATTAAATTCTCATTTAAATCTAATAAAAAGGATTATTTTTAATACTTTTTAACAAAGTCTTTTTAGTTCTACCTTTACATTTCATAGCATAGGTTGCATATAATACTTCTCTCCTAGCAGGGTCATCGGAAGGTCGACATTTTATGTGACCAAATCATCTAAGGAAACTATCTCTAATCTTATTCGTTACTAGAGCTACTCTAACCTTTCGCATATTATCTCTAAGTGTAAAGCTACTCATCCACCTTAGCATCCTCATCTTTGCAACACTTAACTTAATTTTATACTTATCTTTTTAATGGCATACATTCTGCACTATAAAACATTGCAAGTCTCGTTGTCTTATTAAATTCTCTGAAGTTTAAGGGTATTTTTCTATCACACAATAGGCCCAACACATTCCTCCACTTCATCCATCTAACTCGAGATCTACTAATAATATTCCTATCTATTTTACCATCAATTTGAACAATAGACCCGAGGCATTTTAAAATGTGTACTCTTTTTAATGACTTGATCACCCTATATCACAATCCCACTGCTAGATTTATTACTACTAAAATTATAATTTATTTATTTAGTTTTAGATCTACTCAAACGAAAACCTTTAGACTCTAAAATTGATATCCATAATTCAAGTTTTTCATCAACTCCCTCTCTAGTCTTATCAACAAGAAGAATATCATCAACAAAAAACATATACTAAGGTACATCCTCTAGTAGAACATTCTTTACTAAAGCAAAAATATATGAGCTTAAATGTCTAGTATGAACATTCTCTAGTAGTATAAATGTCTAGTAAGAACATTCATGACTAAAGCAAAAAGAGATGGGCTTAAAGCTGATCCTTTATCTAATTCAATTGAAATAGAAAAATACTTGATAAAACCACCTTGTTGTTGACATGTAACTATCGACTGGCACGATACCACGATCTCACGTAACCACCCACACTAACAGTACAAAATGACAGAGCCCCTCAGGTATTTGCACTCATGCACACAGGAACGTGAAGCATTCAAATTCTCATTTCTCTATCTCTCGCTCTCTCATAATCTAATGTAAAGAAGAAAGTCACGGAACTCCCTCCTGCTCTCTACTTCTTGTTCGTTCGCTTGAAGTCCCCCTGGTGACGAAGTTGAACACCTCATCCGTTCGATCCACACCTATTTTTCCCGCTCTCATCTCCTGCGCCCGACCAAGTCGTGCCCTACACCCAAATCTCGGCTGACCTAACATAGGACCAACCTCCTTCTGGTAAGCACGAGCGACCTTGATCCTCTTTCACTCATCGATTCCACATACCTGCACATGATCGGACTCCTGCCGCCGCTCCAGTGCTTGATTATCGAACCCGCTGACCTGTTAGGTCGGTTACTGAACCGACCCAGCTGACCCCACATGGGCTGGCCCGAGTGTATAGGAGGCGGGCCAAATCGCCTCCCATGTGGCCGCACAAGCCATAGGGGCCCACACCCCTATTTAGTGCTGACCAAAGATAGTGGGGTCCACTATTTAAATTAATCTATTTTTTTCAAGGAGGTTGGGCAGGTTCACTATTTGAATTAATCTATTTTGGGAAAGGAGGTTGGGCGGCTAAGGCTAGGA
Source organism: Dendrobium catenatum (assembly GCF_001605985.2). NCBI lineage: Eukaryota > Viridiplantae > Streptophyta > Magnoliopsida > Asparagales > Orchidaceae > Dendrobium > Dendrobium catenatum. Next base: position 768,777 of record NW_021318834.1, on the reverse strand, counting down.
GGGAATTTGTAATTAGAAAATTTATGCTATAAATAGGTATGAGAGGTAAGGGTTAGGGGATGCTTGACTATTGTTTTCTCTTGGAGTCTTTTGGGGTCTTGGACTCTAGACTTATTGTCTAGAGATTTGGGAGAGAATGATCCTCCTCTCAAATTGAAGATCAATTGTGTCATAATCTTTATGTTTGCTTGTTTTGTTCTATATAATAAAAACTATTGTTTGGAGTTGATTTCATTGGTGTATTGTGTATTTTCTCACTGTTTGTACCAATTTATTGTTAGGGTTGATTGCGAACTCAAGTACTTTCGATAGGATTACTTGCGAAATCAAATATTTTCTATCATGACCCTTGTTCGTCTCCCTCCCTCTCTTTATTATATATATATATATATATATATATATATATAGGAGATTTTCAAAAAGATACCGTAATAGGAGAGGATCTAAGATATACCAAGGTCAATTTGCTCCCCCGAAGCCCTCGATCGTCAATATGATTCGACCGAGTGGACCTAAAGGGCAAGTGCCCTCCCTAATCTCCCTTTGCAAGGAGGGGGCGTCGAAAGGCTGCCAAATTTTCAAGGGGAATAAAAAATATCTTTTGAAATTCAATTAAATCACTTAATTAACCAGTCGCATGCAATTTAAGACTTGAAGACCAATTGTGAGAGTCGATTCACTCCCCTGTAGCCCTTGGCCATTGATTCGAACCGACCGAGGGGATCTGTCGAAATGCTGAGAAAATGCCAAAATACCACAGCACTGCATTAGAAGACTTGAAGTTCAATTTCGGGGTCAATTTGCTCTTCCGAAGCCCTCACCGTGAATTTGATTTGATTGAGCGAACCTGAAAGGGCAAGTGCCCTCCCTAATATCCCCCGTGGGGAGGGGATGTTGGGAGGTTGCCGAAATTTGAACTGATGACTCACAGGACTTGAACACCAACTACGAACCGCACCTAATATCTAAAACAAAGTTGTAATGTGTAAAATAACCAAATCCTCAAATGCAAATGAACAAATGAGAGGTTTGTGGTGGACAAAATCCAATTCCAACTTGCTTGCAAAGAAAGATCAACAAGAATTCTACTTATAAGCAATAACATAAAATCTCCAATGAATATTAATTGTTGTCTTAATGAATGGAATGCAAATATCAGCAAGAAACATTGCCAGGTTCATTATGCATGCTGTAGATCACCTTTAAAGATAACAAAGAACATAAAATATACGCGACAGATCATGGCAGCAACTAGGGGTGTCAATTCGGGTCAACCCGCCGGGTTCGGGTCGAACCCGACCCGACCCGTATCTAAACGGGTCAACCCGAACCCGACCCGTTTTTACAAACGGGTCGGACATTTCAACCCGGACCCGACCCGGCCGGGTTGCCGGGTTGACCCGACCCGACCCGCGAGGGTCCAACCCGGATTTTTCGGGTCGGGTCCGGGTCGGGTTGTCGTGTCGTGTCAAATATTGACACCCCTAGCAGCAACAATAGACATGTGATGAATATAACAATCCACCAATTGTAATGTACAAGGAATGTCGCACGTCCATAAGCAAAGGAAGGAGGTAATATTAGGAATAAACCGCCTACTATCAACAATAATTAACTGGCATATAAGTGTACTAGTCTACTTGTAATGTATAAATGTGATGATCTCCCTGCGACCATGTCAGTTGTTTTACAGTTACATGAAATAGTCCCCACAAGAACTGAAATACATACAAGCAGAGCACACATAACTCTCAACAAGAATAATGACCTATGAATGATGTTAATTGATATGCAACACTCATGCTTGTAGAAAAGGGCATGATAGTTGCAATGAACCTGGGCAATGTGTTCATGAGTGAAGTATGAAGAGTGTGCTACCTAGTGTAGCAGCATTCCTACAGTCAATGCTGATCAACATACAAATGAATATACCCGACTCCTACGAACATAAGATCAATGTGCAGTGAACATGTCAACTTGCTTGCAGACGATAATGCCTCCTGCAAACATACATAGTGCAGCATACCATGAATACGAGCACTTGTTGGTAGCAACGTAATGTTTGCTATTTGCACAGTAGTATGCCTACGAGTAGCCATCAACAGGCAGTGGGTGCCATAACACCCTTACAACTAACAACCATTCAACGTCAAGCAAATATATTGATTTCATGTAAGTAAAGGCGATTGATTTTTGACAAATGCAAGCACCTATGAGATGTTGTAGTAGATTCGTCATATGTATAACATGTTATCTACAAGCAAGTATAAAAGCCTGTGATGAATGCAAGCTTCTACGGCAACTGCAGGTTTTGTCAGTGCACGACAGATCGTCTGTAGGAAGCAACAAGCAACCCATAGCACAACGTTTCAATGCACCTGCAAGTAGCAGTAGGAAATTTATGATGTAAACCGCAGATCACTAGTAGAAGGCTCTTGATGCGTCTTACAGTGTATTTGCAGACAGAAGTATACTTCTGCAGACTGGATATTGAAGAAAATAACAATAGATAGAAGATGAAATGAGACCCAGTGCGTTGCCAAACAATGCCACCGAATCTGCAACACCTATATAAGCGAAAAAAAGAGATACTTCCATAATAACTCCAATTTATATGCTAAAAACACAACTCGCATGTGCTCTGACTATCATATTTGATTCTTAAATCCAATGGTCTGAGAATGCTACGCTAGTCAAATATTTCAAGTTTCATCCTCATTGAAAGGACTGTAGTTGACATGACTTGAATTATAGGATGCCTCCTAAATTGCTACAAAATACATATATTTTTCAAATGACAATCATGTTATCCTCAATGATGGCCGTGATGATAGAAAATCTCAACCGGATGGGACTCCAAACTTTTAAAATCCCTCCTAAATTCATACAAAAATACAAATCTAATTGCCAAAACTTTAAACTAAAATTCACTCACCTCCTGCAGCTATGTCGGGGGTCATAAATTTGAAATTAATCTCAGCTCATAAAGAGCGAATGTCGTGTCTGGTGTATTACTAAGATTTATCCTCAAATAGTCTCTTGCCAATGTATTACTAAGAACAATGGACGTGGCACATGTTCTCTGATCGGGTGGTTTTGCTGCAAAATAGCACCAATGCACCATTATATTACGATAAGCCTATATGTTATTTAATGGCGTTAATCCCTTGAGTAATGAATCATATGTTATACTCAATAAGCATAAAGCCCTATATCAACTAAGGTGGATTCAGATTTATCCCCTTAGACAAATATCACCCTAGGTCTACAATATATTCTTGGAAGAAACAACCCATGGATGTCGATAAGGTGTCTTCTGTCAGGTGGTAAGTAGACTAGGGACCATGATAGCTTGAGAAGGCAGAACCATGGGATCTTGATCGAGCTCATCTTCATTCCCCCCGATCACCTGTTTTAAGTTTATGGTGATAAGTTACAAATCATAAAACCAAATTCAAATCCTAAATTTGCTTTTACTATATGATGGGTACTCAATACCTATCTCATGACTAACCTTAATCAAAAGTTCTCTCTCGTTATTAAAAAAAGTTCACTCTCGTTATTGGGAGAGGTAATTAATTATAGGGGCTTGCGCCTATAGGAAATTAGAACTCAATTCATAAAGTCCTCACAAAATGAGGGTCAAATCTCTGGATAATGTCTTATGTAAAACCTAATCTGTCTTCTGAAAATTTGCCCAGATCATAAGCTCGTTAAAACTCTCAGTGCCATCAAACGTCATAAAAGAAATGAGTGGCACAGAGAGGCCAGGGCGTGAAATTTTCGGGGCCCACACTTGTTTTTGAATATAAATAATAGCTTATGTATACATATTTCCATGTACAAATTATAGGTAATCTATGAATAGAATCATCCTCCTAATGAAAATAAATAGCAAGAAAAATAAAGAGAATAGGGACCGAAATGAAGGATAGCTGATTACAAATTTAACTTTCCAATGAGAAAGAAAATTTGGGAGGAATAATCTCCTACATTGCCAATTAACTTAGGTTTGATTGAAGCGATTTTGTGCTTGATTTTTGGATTTGAATGAGCAGATTTCCCATGTTCAACCTTTAATCCCTTTCAAATTATCATCAAATAGAAATCCTTCCAAATAGGGAAGGGGCGGTGGAAGGGAGCCTATCAATCTCGATGTTTAGTCTTATTATGGCAAACATAATCTTTAGCAAAGTCTTAATTTGGTTATCATACATTATTTCTTTAATGTGAACTTTTAGGTCATCGAAAGATCTTTAAAGCCACGTTCTCTTACAAATTTTATTAGCTATGGTCTTAAATTTTGTTTCAACGCTACATCTATCAACAAATTTTTGCTTCTTCTGTATGTAATTTGATTTTCCCCTACAAATTAGCTGTAGCTAGAAGTTGACTTGAGATTAGTTGTCGATCCAGTCAAGTCAACATTGAAGATCTCAATATTCTTATTTATTCCGTTGTTGAAGGATAGATCTTTCCCTAAAGTCTTCTTAAAATCTTTTTCTATCCTGTAGGTTTCATCAATGTGTTCCTCAATGGGAGCACTCATAAATCAACTAACAATATTGACAGAAATAAATTCCAAGTTGAGATTGAAAGAGATAGATGGGCTTTTCAATAAGGTGTTAGTAACTTTATCCACTTGAGGAGTATCAATTTTGCTCCCAACTTTATAAATAGGATTCATAAGGGTATTTACACATTTACATCCTATCATATATATATGTTGCTTTAAAAAGGCATAAAGCATTGTAGGCTTAATGGTATCCTCATTTTTGCAACACTTCACTTAATATTATGTTTCTCTTTTAATGGTCAACATTATGAGCCATAAAGCATTGTAGGTTTCTCTACCATCTTATAGAATTTTCCCTTAAGTTTGTGGGGGTACTTTTCTATCACACAACAAGCCCAATGCATTCCTCCACTTCAACCATCCAACTTAAATTCTACTAATAATATCTTCATCTATTTCACCATCACTCTCGACAATATACCCAAGATATCTAAAATGTGTACTCTTATTAATGACTTGATTGTACAAAGTGACAATCCCCTCATTAGATTTATTACTGCTAAAGTTACACTCCATGTATTTGGTTTTAGATCTACTATAACGAAAACCTTTAAACTTTAAGGTTGACCTCCATAATTCAAGTTTACCTTCAACTCCCTCTCTAGTCTTATCAACAAGAAGAAAATCATCAGCGAAAGAATACACCAGGGTACATAATCTTGCAAATGTCTAATAAGGGCATCCATGAAAACAAATATATATAGGCTTAAAGATGATCCTTGATGTAATCCAACTGAAAAAGAAAATTCTTGGTTAAACCACCTTGTGTTTGAACACAAGTTATAACTACTGCATACATATCCTTAATGACTTAAATATAAGCATTATTAATCTCTTTTTTTTCTTGAACTCTCCATCATTATTTAAAATTGCGCAATATGAGGCTCGCATTGAGGCCCGCCTCAACGCAATTCCAGTGAAAAGTGCCTCTAGGCTTATGTCTTGACCCTTTTTTGTGAGGCTTACGCCTCATCTTAGCTGAGGCACGCATTGCCTCGTTGGCATGAGACATACAACTTACTCTATTTATGTATGCTTTTTATTTTAAACTTTGCTTAATCCTATACAAATACTCTAAAAAATCATGCATTCTTGCACTCCCAAGCCGCAACAACTTCCTCTCAATAGCCTCAACCTCCAGCCCACCGCCTTTGTCGTAGTTGCCACTGTCGTAACAGTCGTCGGGGATCACTTGAAAGCCGCACACCACCACCGTCTTCTCTAAAAGTTTTGGAGTATTACTCTTATCTTTATGTTGATGACAAATATTTATGAAAGAGGAAGATGTCTGAAAAAAAAAAACATATTTAGAGATATTGGATCGTACAGGATGGCAAGGGAGAGACCAATTTGTTATGATAATAACTCAAATAAAAATCCCCTTGGTAATAGCAGTACAGATGATTCCTAAGATGTTGTCAATTATTTCAACTTTCTTTAGTAATTAAATATATATAAGTAGGGAACTGAGAAAGAAAAGTTTAGAGTTGAACTTGATGTTATATGATATATTTATGCAATTCATATATTTTATGTTGTTTTGCTCCTGTAATATTTGAATTTCAACTTTATTTCACATGTTTTATTACTAACCACTTTACGTGTTGTGCAATTTTTTTGTTTCACATGTATGTAAATTTGTTACTTAATTGTTCAATTGAAAGTTGATATGCTATCCTTTAACATATTATTTGAGTATCATATAAAAAATCACTTCTAAATTTTATTTTTTACTTTACCCAATTCTTAGATTTTGAGGCTTACGTCTCAAAACATCATGAAGCTTACGTCTTGTCTCATGAATGAAAATTGCCTCAATACTCAATTACGCAATTTTAAACATTGCTCTCCATAACATTTTTCTTGAAACTTTATCATATGCTTTCTCTAAATCAATAAATATCATATGTAGATCCTCATTATTCTCTCTATACGTATTCATCATACCTCTCAATAAATCATAGCTTCCATAATAGACCTACCTGGCATAAATCCAAATTAATTTTGAGAAACATTAGTACCAAGATGTAGTCTATGCTTCATAACTGTTGAGTCTAGTGAATAGGTTGTTAAACCTAAGTTAATGTCCCAAGGCTACCAAGAGGGGGGGGGGGGTGAATCGGTAGTTAAAATTTTTTTCCTCTTTTGATTAATTTAACCGAAATTAAACTTTAATGAATTCAACCACAAATTTTTAAAATACAAAATTAAAACCAGAAAATAAAAAACAGTAAAATAAAAAGACACACGATTTATAGTGGTTCGGTCTAAACCAGACCTACATCCACTCCCCAGAGGCACCCTCTGAGTATTGCACTAATACCAATAGTGTCTCTCCTTTTGCACCCACAGCATGGCGGAGAAGCCTTTACAAACACTCTTTTCACCCCTACCCGGTACGGCAGAGAACCGTCGTCCTTTTACACTTTCCCTTGTGTTGGAAGAGAACCGTCGTCTTTTTACACTCTCCTAGTGTGGGCAGAGAACCCTTCGTCTTTTCACACTCTCCTAGTGTGGTCCCTTCGTCTTTTCACACTCTCCTAGTATGGGCAGAGAACCCTTCGTCTTTTCACTCTCCTAGTGTGGGCAGAGAACCCTTCGTCCTTTCACACTCTCCTAGTGTGGGAAGAGAACCCTTCGCCTTTTCACACTCTCCAAGTGTCGGTAGAGAACCGGATCTCCTTGACATATCTCTTCCCAAGAAATCTAGAAGGAAGAAAGAAAAAGAGTGAAGTAATCTCAAATCACACTGCCTTCTGAAAATTCCCTCGGGATCACATCCCTAAAAATTGGAATTTTTCGGAGCCCACAGGCCTCTATTTATGTTTTATTGAATTGTTGGTTTGTTAAGTTCAAAGGCCATATTAGGAATGTTATCCCTGCTCTGATGCTTCGGTTCTTATGGTTGGATAGAAATAATTTTCGCTATAATGGTGTGCCTATGAATCACCTTAGGATTATTCATAATGTGAAAGATAAAATTAGGAACCTCTTTGCTGCCAAGTTAATTTCTTCCAAGAATTTCACTAAGGGGCTGTTTGGTTGCCTGAAAAAGAAATGCAGTGTAAAGTAAATGCAATGTAAAGTAAATGCAATGCATTCTAAATACTTTAAGCCTGTTTGGTTGTATGCAAAATAAACGCATGAGAATCGTTTCCCTTGTTTGGTTAGATATATCCAGGTAAAGTAAAAGCATTTTTTTGTAATAATTTATTTTAGCATTAAAATAAATATATTTATAAAAGCAGTGTATTTATAATAATTTGTATTATTTGGTGTTATAATTTTTTTTATATAATTTAATTTATTTAAACCTAAATCAAATTAAGATAAAATTTACTTCAATCAATTAAGCTATTTTAGTATCTCTGACATCCTCCGACCCAAAAAACTCCTGCGAAGCCCTTCTAGCACTAAACCTTACCCTTCTAGACCCCAACCGTAAAATAGCTATGAGCTGATTCAATGAACCTGAAGAAACATCATGTTGAAGTATGTCCGGATGATTAATTTCCCGCTCACATTCTTAAACAATTTAAAAAAAAAAATTAGTCGGTTTTTTGTTGACTGGATACTCGAAATAATTGGAGTAAAATTGCAAGCATCTTGAAGTCATCGTTTATTTACTGAATCAGTTCTTTTTTTTCTCACAACAAGCCCAAAGGTCATCCTCTACCTTTGAGCGGGTTTAAATTTCATATATAAAGCAAATGCTGTAAAACTTTGCATCAAACCACTGACAACAGGGTTAAAATTTCATATATAACGGGTCGACCTCTTGCAGCATTTGCTGAAGCACATTAATATCCATAAGAATAAAAGAAAAGTTTAAATAACTCCAGACTAATTTACGTGTAAATGAATTATATTGTTGGTTGTTCAATTTTTCACCAAAATAATTGCGTATAGATTGTACAGAGCACCCAAATGTTGATATCCTCTCGCTTAACACTTCCGAAAGTCACAAGGGATGCAAGGCTCTTCAATGAAACCTAGTTCAGTCTTAACGGCTAGCTACTGCTATAGCTATGAAAGTTCTTCATTACTCTCATCTCCATTTCACGTGTGTTCTGGCCTTCACTGCTCGATACAGAGGGAGCAAGACCATATTCACTGGTTGTTCCACTGTACTCGCACTTGAATTTACTTGACTTCGCAATGCTAATGTTTTGAACTTCTACATTGCTTCATTGTACCTTTGAGAATCGTAATCAGAACTAGCATTAGTAGTATAGAGTCATGGCATTCTGCTATGGCCTGGTTGCCTCAGCCTTCATTCAGTTCTTACAACGGGGAACACCATCCGCCGTCTAAAGCCCGTACAGAAACTGTTCGAGTCAACATTGTTATTTAAAGCATATGATCTAATATAAGAATTGATTTTATTGTTAGACAAATTGTTGTTATGCCTGTCTGGCTGTTGCAATCACAGCAAAGTGAATTGTAAAAATTTGATTTTTCTTTGTTGTTAAGATGAGCAGATAATGCTAAATATTACAAACTACAAATTTCAAATAGTACGAGGAAATTAATACTATCGAGCATTTGTGTTCTAAATTTGAGTTTGTTTTCTAATTTTGAGTAAAATGAATGAGCTATTAATTATGAAAATGTATCTTTTCTTGCAAATCAGAACCATATATCATTATGCAATCCAGCATAAGAGCAACTATGTTGCGCATCTCACAAGCTTCTAGCTTTGTGAGATCAATAAAAACCATTTATGTATAAAAACACAATAAGTTTCTGAAAACCTAATAAACGAGAAGCCACGTTGCATAATATATCTGCAACAAATTAAATTAAACTATCTGTAATCACAATTGAGCGAAATAAGATAGATAAAAATATAATTATTTTAGAAGTATTTAATGAATGATTTATTCGGGAAACTGTGCAATTGTAAGGATGAATATGATGTATTGTCATCTAATAACAAGAACCCTGAAGAGTTGCCCAACAAGGATGATGAGATTCCTTCCAAAGAAGTGACTAAGAATAACATACGAAATATACGATGGTTGATAAAGCAGAAATAGTTGAGCATACCAAGGTAAATGAATATTAAGATGTAATAAAACAATATGTAGGTCCGAATCATAAGGAAAAATTCAGAGAAGCAGTTTATAACGTTCTCTGGAATGTATGGATTGGGGAGACAAGGCCGCGTCGAGGTCAGGAACCGATGCCGGAGGTAGGACCATTGCGAGAGATTCGCGCGTGGGAACCATCCCAAGGAGGAGGACTCCCCTGAGGCGGACTCAAGGATGATGGTGAATGCCTGAACACTCATTTTGAGACAAAACTTGATACACCAATGGATACGACCGACATGTACTCGGTATAATACAGAGAAAATGGGTTACTTTTCTCTTTGCCTTATCAAAACGTCAACCTTTTCTGGCTTGGCTCGTTCTGCGAGTGGAGAATGAGATGATAGCCAGAAAAAGAAGCGGATTGGGCTTAATCTTCTGCTCGGCAAAATTAGGAATTGAAGAAGCTGGGGAGAAAGGCCGTGGATGAGTTTGCATGTCCCGCAAGGAATCGAAGGTCGAGAAAGGAAATTTGATTTGGAGTTACACAGGAGAGCTAGCAAACAGGAGAAGGTAAGGTCGAGCCAACCACGGGAATGAAGAAACCTGCAGATAAGTCCTGTCCAATATGAATCTTTCTTCAGTACCAGAAAGGATAAAGCTTTAACTCGAATCAGTCCGCGACTGGGCTTGTGCTTGCGAATGCGCAAAGGTATTTGGAAGAGGGAAGATGTACCGTGTGTTTCGGCTCTGGAATCCGGAAGGA
>NW_021318834.1:753458-758302 GCF_001605985.2 Dendrobium catenatum | reverse complement strand
AAATGAATAATTTGAAGTCTTCTTCGCTTGGAGTTGATTTTTTCTGAAATGTTAGTACACACTAGAACAAAAAAATAAATCTTCCAAAAAAGTGTTGGGAGATATATAAAACAATAATATTTGAAATCATCAAAACAATACAAGTTGCAAGAATGTAAAACATGCAAATAGCAACTCTCTCTCTACAATAACTCTATCCCACTGTTTTAAAGTATGACACATTAACTTAATTCCTTTACAATTTGCATAATCTTGTGCATAACCTTTATTCTTAAAAATAATAGTCAACACACTTATTCTCCACTCATCTAACATCTTTTTAGTCTTCAAAATAATATTAAAAAGTTTAGTAAGCTAAAAAATTCCTTCATCTCCTAAGCATTTCCACATTTCTACTGAAATATCATCAGGTCCAACAGCTTTTTTATACTTCATTTTTTTAAGGCCTCTCTAACATTACTTTTATTAATACGCCGATAAAAATAAAAATCTTTATTTTCATGAGTGCTAAGATTACTAAAGTCAACCGTTGTTGCGGACATCCGACGGTGGATGTTAATCAGAGGAAGAGACGAAGTTCAAAGGCCGAGATCACTCCATTTTATCTTAATTTATTAATTTTATTTTTTTTTATTTTAATTATGCCTTTTTTGTTTTTACCCTTATTTAAGAGTCTTGTCTTCTATAAGCCCAAGGGGCAAAGTTGTTTTTTTAGTTTCTTTTATTTTAAGGCCTAACACTGCCGTTGCCTTCTTTATTAGGTTTAAATGAGAATTTGACTTTTAATAGAACACAATGGAGAAAAAGGATTCATGTAGCCGACCCCACGTAGTGGGATAAAGGCTTGATGTTGTTGTTGTTGTTGTTGTTTTATTTTAAGGCCTATATATAGAGGCCCTTGCTCTTGTATTAGAATGATGGATTATTAATAAAAAAAGGTTTGCACTTGTGTTCTTTGGAGAGAACTTGGGTGAGATTTCTATGGGAGGGAATCAAAGCTTCCACTAGCCACAGAATGGGTCCGGGCTCGCGGCTTGAAGTCCCTTGGAGAAGGGCAATATATTACCCGTTAGCTGCAGGATGTATCCGGGCTCACGGTTGTATCTTTCTTTCCCTAAATCATTTTCTCCTCCTCCCTTGACCGCCTGCCAAAATTCCCCACTTGCCACCGGCCGATTCTCCCACAAATCCCTCTAAAGCCACAAGTCTCCTCCACTTTATCCATATCAACTGACGGCCATAAATCCCTCCACCTCCATAGCCGGTCGAACACCTCACTCCTAGCCTCTTCCCTCCTTCATTCCCCTTCGTTTTTCTAAATTAGGTTGAAGATAATTTGAAAAGAATTTTGAATTCAAATTCAATTAGTTTGAAATTCAAAACCTTTCCTAAATTACTAGATCTATTTTTGGAAAGTTCTTCAAATCAAATTTCAATTAATTGAAATTATATTTGATTAAATCCTTTCTCCCTTAATTGAAGACTTGATTAATTTCCTTTTCCTTTCCTCCCATGGCCGGCCCCTTCTCCATCTACCCGCCGCCTCTTCCCCATTTGCTCTTGATTGGAGTCAATCTTGCTTGATAGCCTTCTTTCTTATTATGGATGTGTTTTAATATGGAAAGCATTTGAATTTAAATTCAAGTGTATTTAAATTTCAAATCTTTTCCTTAATTTAGTTATCTTATTTTAGGAAAATATTCAAATCAAACATATTTCAAATTTAAATTGGATTTGATTTAAATATTCCTCCCTAATTTAAGGTTTCCCACTTAGCAAGCATTTAAATCTCTCTCCATAAACTCCCAAGGCACTTCACTTGAACTAAATCCTTATTACTCTTATTTTTTTGTTTGGCTAATTTATAAATGTAACTTTTCTCTTTCTTAGTATCTAATATATTATATAAATCATTCAAAGTTAAAATATTTGCATCGCATATTATTTTCTTAGACTCCTTACAGGTTTTTTTTAATAGTTTTTTTCAATTTATAGAGTTTTTACATCTAAATTAATTTTTATAATAAATTTTCTTTTTTTAATCTTTTTTTGCACGTTTTGATTCACCACCAACTATTTTTACTATTTGAAGTTTTTCTTTTGATAGTCCAAGTATATCCTTAGCAAAATTCTTAATATTCCTAGCTACTTTTTCTCACATAATATTAGCTTCCTTATAAACAAATAAAATCTTAAGTTCTCGAATCTTATTTTTAAAAATATTTTTATTTGTGTTCTTTGTATACCCCCATCTAATCCTAGAACAACATTTTACTTTATTTTCATATTATGCTCATTCATCTTAAAGTTTAAAACTAATAAGCGATGTTAGATACATAACTTTTTACTTGAAATAATTTTACAATCTTTGCAATCTAAACAATCTATTTTTCTTATAAGAAAATAATTAATCTGTGTTTTACTATATCATTCTTATTGGTGTGAGATACTCATCTCTTTTTTTAAAAAAAGTTATTTGCAATTACAAAATAATAAGCTAAAGCAAAATATAATATGATTTTACAACCTTCATTGGTCGCTACGAACTTAGCCACCATGTATGCTTTTAAAATGCCTACCTCTGTACCAACATGTCTTTAAATCTCCTCAAATAAAAATTATTTTTTCAAGAGGTGTCTTTTGTGTTAATTATCTTAAGTCATTCTAAAAATTTAATTTTGAACACATGTAAACCTACTGAGGAGCATAAGCATTTATAATATTAATAATCTTAGTATCAACAAAAATCTTCGAAGCAGTAATTCTATCAATTTTATAACATTATCCTTCAAACTATGATCTATCATCACACCTACACCATTTCTAGTATGACTCATACTAAAATACCAAAGTTTAAATTCTAAACTATCAATCTCCTTAAATTTCTCTCCAAGCCATTTAGTTTCCTAAATACATTGAATATTTATATGCCTGTGAACCATAATATCTACTAATTCCATTAATTTGTTTGTAAGGGAGCCTACATTCCATGATCCTATCCTAATTCTAGTTTTATGAAGTAGCTTCTTTGCCCACATACGCCCATTATGTGGGAACTATTGCCTATTTAACACTACACCCAGACGCCAGTGTAATAGCCTTTGCACACTTCTCATTGTATTCAGACCCGCTTTCAAGGAGTGCTCTAGCATTAGTACAATGTATTGAATGATTCATGTCATGATTATTTGACAATTTTTACTCTGGTTATCGACTATCTAACACAACCCTCCACTTTTCTCATCCAAAACTTGGGATATGGCAACGGCAATGTTGGAGAGAAAGCTAATGCATTTTTGACAAATAAAATATAATCAATTTGTCCTTGGCTCACCCATGCTTTTTAATTTTAACATTGAATATGTCGAACAAAGCTCTTGTAGATTTTTTAAGACAATACAATGAGTTCTCAAGCTAGTATATGTTATATCTATTAGAAGCGGTCTCGAGTTCAGGAGTAATAATATTCATATATACTTTACTCTTCCAGGAGTTAATAAATAGTATTGTATTTTGTATTGAATATTCATTTACACTAACTTGTGCAAACTTTTTTTGATACTATCAAACTTAGTTTTAAAAGTATCTGTTCTAATATTTGGATCTTCTTTTTTAGGGAAATGGTGGCAGCGGAGAAATAATATAATCCTTGTCTTTGTGCCTAATGAATATCATTATCTCCATGTGAGGATGCTTTTTTGATCCTTAGTGGGCAAATTGAGGTTGAAAGAAATGTGCAGTGGAGAGAGGCTTTAAAGTACGTACGATAATAAGAGGAAGATGATAGAGAAGAGTACATCACTTGCTTGTAATCCATCTGCGCTGACTTAGAGAGGTATGGCTGATTGATACAGTTTTCACTCTTCTTTCATTCCAATCCATTAATCATCGAACTTTTATTAAACTTATATTTTAATGTAGGCTTCGAATGATTTTCATGTAACTTTTTAATATAAATTTTTAATTTTTACTAAAAAATTTATTCTAAGAAGTAATAAAAAAGTTGTCCCAAACCATTAAGCTTAGATGATGATGGTGAGGAATTTTCTTGAAACTTTCATAAGAATGGGTAAAACAAACATTGGCTATAAGGAAAGGTGTTGAAGAAAGGTTTATTTTTTTGATAAACCAAAACGAAACAAACTCATTGGAGGAAGAGAAGTTAATATTTTACGTTGTCTCACATAAATATAGCAAGAAAGATATGTGTTTATCATTGTGGGCCGAGTTCCTCTTTTCCCTTTGCAATTGATTCAGATCCTCTAAGGCAAACTTCGACAAATGCTAGTTCCAATTCCGATTGAAAACCATCAGTAAGAGAAGTCACATGCCTAAGGGCATCTCCAACCGAAAAATTCATTTTTAATTTTAAAATGCAGGAACTTGTCTCTAGCTGAACTTAATTTTCTAACAAAAAAAAAAGAATATTTCTAGTATATTCTTTCTCATATTTTATTTTATATATTTTTAATCATAAATATTATTTATCAAAATTTTGAATTAAATCTATTATAATTAAAAAATATATATTTTTTTATCTATAAAATAATTTGAAATGTTAATATGTCATAAATAAATAAATAGTTAATAAATAAAAAATTACATTAGAACACATAAATAAGAACGAGAAAATTACAAGGCAACTAAACATTAGAATTAGTATATTGATCTCACAAATGATCAATTAAAGCATTTCGCAATGCAATGTGGGCGTCTTTGTTTCTGATTTGTTTATGGTTAGCGTTAAATTCTTGAAATTTGATATTTTCGTCTGTCACCTTTTCGACATCCGGGAGTGGCGCTTTTCTTGGAATTTGGCATGATCTAGTGAGATTGCATTCATT
>NW_021318834.1:733639-753091 GCF_001605985.2 Dendrobium catenatum | reverse complement strand
AAAACAGAAGGAAAAAGTCTGGATGAAATTTTATATGCAAGGAGTTAGAAGCTACATTATATTTATGAATAATTCAAGTAATATAAAATCTAAAATGTCCCTTCAATTTTTATTTTAAAAAATAATACATAAACAAATTAATTAAGTTCAATTAAAATTCACATATAGATATAAATATTTAAAAAAAAACTCTTGCAAATTCAGCTCAGTTAAAAAAAATATATAATTTTACAAATTTCAACAAAACATAACTCCTACCAAAAGCTGCCAAATTTTAAATCCAAAAGGCATTATTTTCTTAAACTTTAAAATTAATATTAAATTTGTCATTATAATTTAATAAAATCCTAAACTTTGTGACTTAGAATAACCTTCCAATTTCTGAAAAACATATTTAGAAAAAAAAAACCCCCCCTCGTATTTACAACAAATTTGAATTTTGATTGCACAAACAAAAGTATAATACAACAGAAAATTGCAGTGCAAAATCACAAAAGAAAGGCAGTTGCATAAAACCCATGCACTCTATAAAGCCCAAATTCTGCAAGCAAAATAATAAATCACTTTTGATTAATAATCCTCCAGCTCCATTAACCCTCGCAAGTCATTTCTCCTTCTACAGATCTTTCAAACCTCCAATTCTACTGCAGCTGCAACCCTACAAAAACACAATTTTATAATAATAACCCAAACATTGAATGAAATAATAAAATATTAAAATAAATAATCAATTTTTATATTACATGCATCACAAAATAAATTTAAAATTTTGAGCTAATTCTAACAAAAAATGAGAAAATAAAAAATGATCATATATCTACAGAACTGGAGGGGTACCCTATAGATCCTTTCACCAAATCCACCAAAGTTATTGAGAAGAAAACTTCCCAGATAGATCAGCACAAACACTACTAATAATTATGATGTTTACAGAGCGCATCCAATTATCATCAATCATTGGTCTTATACATCTATAAGGGGCCAGGCATCATTAATCCAAAATTTCAATAACTTACTTATAGCGACTACGATTCAATTCTCCCAACAACCAAAACACAGTTATTTTGTGCGGACGCCGACGCCGTTCGGAGACCAATCAGAATGCATCATGTCACCACTGTGCTCGGTACCGCGGCTCCGTACCGCTCAGTGCTAACTTGGCAGTGCATTCTGGTTGATCTCCAGATAGCATTTTGCGTCCAGTCTCCACAACCAGGGCCTGAAAAAAAAATTGGATAAGAAAACCAAAATGGAATTTTCTGTTGTGACTCAGGTTTAGGACTATAACAAAGTGGATAATTCAGACATATCTAAACAAGGGAGATTTCCTTATTGTATTTCTAACATCTAAAACCCAAACAAGTGACCTGTAAGAAATTGCTACGTTCAATTAAATAAGCAATCTCGCTACTGGCTATAGCAGATTTTAGCAGTATGATTATATTGCAAAATGTCAATAATTCTCAAATTAGTTACAAAAATTTGTTTGGCAGTGGAAAGAAAATTACAAAGGCATCAGTATCAAAGATTTAAAACTTCTGGAATTGAGGAAGAGAATACCTGAAGAAAACTTTACTGTGTTAGAAAGCATGGCAAGTAAAGCATCCTCGAAAAGAAGACATTCGACCGTATTTTCTTAAGTATGAGACCCTTCGGCCAGTCCTGGGAACCATGTAAACCTGTCGATCGACCACCGAACTTCGCATATCTTGCGCCTTTCTCTGAGCTGATCTAAGCCTATTCAAAATCTTTTCCATTGAGGAAGACCTTTTCTTTTCCAATTTCATCTGATGCCAGAAAGTCAAAAGATCACCTTACATACATTTACTCCCAAATTCATATTTCATCAAGTAAAAAGTTGTGAAATTGTAAAATGTTGACACTGAGAAATAACTCACTTCAAGTTTTTGCAGTGCAGCCTCAGCTTTTGCTTTCTGCAGGTTCTCCCAGGCAGTAATCTTAGCTTCCTCCCTATCATATCTATGTACCAAAGGTGAGGAATAATTTAAATCCTTCATTAAATTATTGGAATGGCATATTAAGCACTATAGTTTGATTAAATTATACATACAATGAAGTTTACCTACCAAGTAAAATTAAGCAGATCTAATTGAGTATTAGGTGAGATGTAAATATCATAACTTGGAGCAAATAATATAAGCTTACTTTGATATGCATTTCTCTGTGCCTATAACTTCCCAATCAGATGTCCTAGACTCTAATGTTTTCCTTTTCCATTCTATAATATCAGTTGACCTCCTATCAGAGCACCGAGAAATATGTTTCTTCGACCACCTCGTTACGGTGACTCGGTCATCCACCTGCACATCTCTGATCTCTAGACATGGAAAATTGCTCTGCATTTCTGTAATTGTATGAACAAATAGTGGAGACTGGGATATAGAAGAAGGCCTCTCGGCCCTCTCCTTGGGGGAAGACTGAGTACTTTCATCGGGACTCATCTGTGTTCCCACATCTCTGCTTGAAGTCATTGGAGATGCCATTGTGGCTATTTCCTGAGCCCTATCAAAAAATCTATATCCTGAAAATTTTGACAAGAGTTGAGAGTTTAAGGTCAACTAATACTGCCCACAAATTTATTAAAAATCTTAATATGAAATGGATTTTCAATTTTGAAAGAGCAATTAGATGACCTTTGAAAGCAACTTCAGGTGGCAATGAGGTAGATGGCTGCACCGACAAATCAAGACACGCATCCATGCTTGCGGATCTATCTATATGAACCTCAGACTTATGAGTACCAAAACTTTCTCCGCCGTTAATACCACACAATTCCTGATCAGTCATGAGAACCCCCGCCAGAAAAGGAGAACTGCCTGCGAAATTCACAACTCTTCCATTATCAAAGCAAGGGATCTGAGGCGATGCCAATGCATACGAAGAACCACAGGCTAACACAGGAGCTCCAAGAGGTCCACTCTTTGACTTCGGCCGCCTATGATAAGGTGGAAGCACCACAGGTCTCTTTGAACCATCACCAGAAACTGGACTACAAATCCACCTCTCAGCATCCTCCCACTTCGATGGCATCGTTCTCCCGTTATTAAAAGGGAACAAAGGAGCATTTCCACCATATCTTTGACCACGGCTTGCCGGTAGCGAAACCCGTTCCGAACTCCATCCTTTCTGATAAGAACCAACTCCAACATTACTGTGCCAGTAATTTGGTGTTCCAGGACTAGGAAACATATTAGATCTACTATGCATAGCCGGAGCGCGACTATTCTTCATATAAGCAGTGCCACCATTTAAGTTATGGAGTGATGAAGCTCCCACATTTTGTCCATGGACATTCAAATCAAGTGATCCAGGCCTCCATCTTCGATGCCCACCAGGAGAAGAAAGAGACTCAAAAGTAACCCTCTGGTTGTGGGAATCTTCTACAAGATGTATATTGTAGAGTTCAATCATTAAAAGCTATTGAAAGAGCTTACGCTAAATCAAGTTCATCTCTAACCTCTAGGATTGTGAGAAACCGTATTGCTAAGTAGAGGATCTATGGTTCTCCCCGCCTGTTCCAGCTCTCCATCTTTCATTATATCCAGAGGTTGAACCGTACAAACCAACCAAAAATAAAACTATTCAGTATCATTTTCAACTACTCAGCATCAGAGCGAAGAACATGTCGGCTAACAGGGATAGAGCAGCAATAGAGCTAAAGTATACAGGATTCTGATACAAAAAAAAAAAAAAGCTTTTGGTAGGATAGATGTTGATAACGGTACCAGGAGAAGATGCTCTTGTCTCTGGCCCAGGGTCAAGGCCTGGAAGAAAGGACGGCTCCCGTCCGGCCAGATTCTGCATCACATCAAGTAAGATTGACAAATCTCAAAAAACGACAGTAAGAAATAAAAAATTCAAAAAAAAAAAAAACACTTTGAAAGACAGTGTACAGTGGCTGTAGCCCAGCATTGGCTTCTCTTTCTCCAAAGAAAAATATGAGTTCTATTCCATCCCAAAAGAAAATTATAAAAAAAAAAAATTACCCACATATCATTAAATTAAATTCCTATGTATTAAATATCTAACATTAATTTTTTTAAAAAAATTATATAAAACAAATCTCCTATATAATGCACATTTTAAGGTTAAAAAAACTATAATTTAAAAAAAAAAATCAAAAGCCCCAATTTGATTGATTTTTGGAAGTTGTAAGGTATGATTAAGAAATAGTTGCATCAAATAAATTCATATTTAGGTTATATGTAATCAGGAACATCAAATTTAAACTCCACTGGCTCACAAAAAAAAAAAATTTAATGATCTCAACTCGCCACATAAATTCGCAAAAACTAAATAATTATTTTCTGAAACTTGCTTGCATCAACTAATTGATCCCTAATCAGTTTCCCCTTTCCATAAAAGATTTATAACTTCTCATTTAGACACACCCGTATCAATGCCCACAAATGCAGTATACTACTTAAAAATTTTCCAGTTCCGAAACCAGAAAAGTAGTAAAGAATCTGGAATGGGATAGGAGAGAGAGAAAATACCGTTATGGAAGATCGCGGGCTCGGAGAAAGAGCAGACAAATCAGATCCAAAGGAGAAGCGGCCGCCGAAGCTTCCCGGTGCAGAGGAAAACCAGTAAGACTCATCGTGGAAGCTACTGTCGTCGATTGAAGAATGGCCGGAGGAGTAAAAGACGTATTCATCGTTGCCGCCTTCCCTTCCTCTCCTCCTCCTCCGGATACCCCATCTCGAGCTGAGCTTTCCTCTCCTCCTCCTCCCTTTCTCCCCCTTCTCTTCCTCCCCCTCTGCTCCAAACCCTAACCCTAACTCCGCCATTCTCGACCTCCAATGTCCCCTTGCTTCCGCAACCTGAGAGCATGAGCTTAATAGCTCCTTTTTAACTGCAGGTATGGCGGGTGAACCCACAGGTGGAGTTCTAAATGACGAAAATACCCTTCATATAATTTTAAAGCACTAATTTTATATATTTCAATTATAAAAAAAATATTATTATATTTATTCATGTAAAATAAAATATACATTATATTTTTTATATAATTATATATTAAATAATATATAAATAAATATAAATTTTAATGATAAATATAGAAATATTTGGTGGTGAGATGAGAGGGACGGAGAAATCAGGACCTCCGCCTGCTACGGCCTGCGGGTCTCACTGGGCCAGTCCAACCCGTCCAAGTCCTATGGATCCTGTTACAATAATCCGCAGCACAAATTATGAAAAGGAATTCCAAAATGTAAACGCAACGTGTACAGCCTGATCGCCGTAGATGGACAAGGGCTACACCCGCAGTGATTCGTCTTTCGATGGACCTCGGCATATCGTAAGTATTCGGCGGCCGAGCTAGACCGCCGATTCGTTTATTATTGCCGGTTCGTGGAACGAGGAAGTTGGGACCGCGTCTTTAAACGTGCTCTTCCGTGGGACCCACGATGATGGGCCACTGCTGGTTTGCTATTTTCGAAGCCGAAAAACGGTCCGACTCGGCCGACCGGACGGACTTTCGGCGTATCTACCCCGGTTCGGTTCAGCGCTTCACGTGAAAGCGACACAGCAGCGTCTATTTTGTCCCAGGTGCAGCAGGCTTTTAGTTCGGCTACATCCGCTGAAACTTTCACACAGCGAACGTCAGTACTTGACGAATAAGAGCCAATAATTAATCCGATTTTTTATCTACGGAATAAGAATAACGTTATTTTAATAAAATATTGAGAAATACAACTAAATACTATAAAATAGAGGCGGTTTGATAAAAATATTTAGAATTATAAATAAATATTCAAAATTAGAAGGAATTTTTTAAAATAATAAAATATATTAGTTATGTATTAATAAAAAAAATTATAATGAAAATTTTATTTTATTATTTTAATAGAAATTACATATAATTTCATTGAGATGGGATCTCTCACTTGAAGGACAAACTCTAATCTCGTGAAGATACTTTATTTTTTTTTTCTCTATACACAATGGGTTTAACAGAAAATTTTATTACATATGGTGTTTAGGCACGTCTGGACGTCCGGATGTCAATCCCCAAGCATCATGTCACCCAATGCATAGTGTATTAGATGACGTGGTGAGTCTGAATTGTCCCCCGGACGTGTTCGAACACCGCACAGAATAATCTCTCATTTACAAGAGAGAAAAAAATCAACTGTTCGAATGTGTTTGGACTCCGAACAACATCACAACCCCCAATAAGTAATAGTTTTTCTACTTAAAGATCAAAATTGCAACTCCTTAATATAGGAAGTTAATTATTATAATAAAAGCTAATAGATGTTGCAAATGAGGCCAAGCAATAAATAAAGACAGGGGCTTAAGTTTCTAAAAATGTAATGCTTACTTTTCGGAAGATATAAGTCTTTCACCTAATTAATTCCCCCTTCTACATTCATAAATGAAATTCTTCCATCTTCAAATAAATTTATATTTGATACATCATCATAATTATACCTTCTTTAAATAAATTTTATTTTGTTGACATAAATTTTGATGTGATTTTTCATATTTTTAAATATTTAGAAATTTTAATCTTAAAGATAGAGATAATTATGAAATTATCAAAAAATTTTCATTAAATTTATAGTTGAAACAAATGATTCAATTAGCCTAATCCAACAATATTAAGATTTTTTCGGTATATGTCCAAATGGGTAGTGATACTTCACTAGAATATTTTTTGGATTAAGTATGAATCTCGAGGAAAAATTTGAATTAAAAATTTCTATAAGTAAATTTAGGATTGTACAAGAACATCAAGTCTTTATCCCACTATGTGTGGTTGGCTGCATGAATCTTTTTTTCTATTGTCTTATTAAGAGTCAAATTATCATTTAAATGTAATAAAAATGATCATTTATAATACTTTCTAACCAAAATTGAAAGCTCATATAAGTATATTTAAATTATTTAAACTATGATTTCAACATTTATAGTAGATGTAAATTTGAACATCTCAGTGAGACAACTCCAACAACAAAAAAATGTTTCAATTTGAGTCTGAATGAGCTCAAATAAAGCACTTAAAACATAGTTCAAAATTCCCTAATATTAATTGAAGGCTAATAGAGTCTTCAAATATTACATGCTTATAATTAAAAAGAGTGTCTTGATAAAAAGAATCCAACAAATCTAAGATTGCATAACTTTCAGGTCATTAAGACACTTAAAAACTAAAAGAATGGGATACCATCAAGGGAATCAGGACAGCCCATTTAGTGGAGTATTTTGCTTATTTACTTTTATTTATAAAAAATGTTGATACGTCGTCAAAAATTTATTTTAATTGGGTGCTAATCTCGAGGCAAAATCATGCCCGAAACTTTAAAAATTAAATCCGGGATCACTTGAACTCTAATTTTAGCAAACTTAAAGTCAAACTGAGCGCCTCGAAAATACGAACCCGACGACACCAAATTCAACTCTATCCGAGCCCAAATGAGTCCAAATTAAGGACCTGAAGCGCTGTTGGAAGCTTCGTACCACAGTTTGAGTGACCAAACGGTTTTCAAACTTGACGAGCTTATAGTCGAATCGAGTGGCTCGACGAGACAAATCCAACGAGCCCAATATCTCCATATTCCGACATCATGAAGGCCTTCAAATATCTAAAGAACTGTGCATGATCAAGGGATTCAATATCGACCATCCATCCAACCACTCCCCATTTGCCCTTTATCTCTCGCCTATTTATGGGTCATGCCACTCCAGAGAATCTATAAATAGACCCATCATTTCTCTTTAGAGTGGGACCCAAGCTAGAAGAGAAGAAGAGAAGAGAAGGAAAAAGCTCCTCCTCGACCACGCCGGTACCTCGCCGGACCACTGCCCGAGCCTCGTCGGACCACCACATGAGGCCCTCACCCTGCTGGAACCTCGCCGGACCACCACCGGAGCCTCGCCTGATGATTGTCGGAGCCTCATCGGACAACTGCCGGAGCTTCGCCGGACCACCGCCGGAGCTTCGCCGGACCACCACCTAAGGCCCTCACCTTCGCTAAAGACCCTCACCTTTGCCAGACCACCATATGAGGCCCTCACCTTCGTTAGAGGCCCTCACCTTCGTCAGACCACGACTTGAGGCCCTCACCTCCCCCGGACCACCGCCTGACATTGTTGCTCCACGGGACAACCACTTGAGGCCCTCACCTTCGCCGGACCACCGCTTGACGCCGTTGCCCGCCGGACCACCACGTGAGGCCATCACCTCTGCCAGACTACCACTAGAGGCCGTGTGCTCCACCAAAACATCACCTGAGGCCCAGACTTCCGCCAAACCACTACTTTAGGACTTGAGCTCCACCATGCCACCACCTGATGCACAGAGTTCTCCCAGAATACTGCCGACTATGATCCTTCAGACCTTCGTCACCTACTACGGTCCTTCCGACCTCCATCACCAGACAAAGGTCCCAGTCTCCTACCGACTACGATCCTTCAGACCTTCATCGCCTACTATGGTCCTTCCGACCCCCATCAACAAACAACGGTCTTTCTGGCCCCAATCTTCTACCGACTACCGTCCTTCTGAACTCCGTCGCCTACTATGGTCCTTCTGACCTCTATCACCAGACAACAGTCTTTTCAACCTCTATCCCATCAACTATGATCCTGCCAACCAAACAAACATATCCATGTAATTACCACCATGTAATGTGCTATATATGAAGAATATTTGTATCATCAAGCCAAGGCTTTCTTCCAAGGAAAGGCCTCATTTATAATCGACTGCAAATACTAGTTGATTCATTCAATCTGGGCCAGGCCCTGTGATTATTTCCCCTTTTAGGGGTTTTCCACGTAAAAATCTAGTGTCTCTTATGAATGTTACACCCTCTCACTTATCTAATTATGTGCTGGATCTTCATACAATGCTAAGACATTAAACTATATATTTCTCTACCGCCGCGAATACTTCTGGATGCAACAGTTTGGCACCGTCCGTGGGAAAGTGATTCCCGACTGGGGGGAAATTATTGCTCCAATCACAAAAGATCGCCCTTATCAATGTCATAAGAATCAGATGTGAGCTAGAGGACAACTTTGACTCAAACTATGATTAAGAAGATCCCTCCAATGTTTCAATATCAAGATGATGTTTCAGAAAAATCCCAGCAAATTCAAAGATACTTTTAATCGATACAGTCCCCTGCTATACTTCTACTCCTTGGACAAAGTCTTAATCTCAACCTCAAAAAGACAGTAACGATCTAAAAATAGATCATTCTTTGCCTTTGATTCAGGATATACGCGGCGTTATCCCCCTCCCAATAAAGGCAAAATTAATCTCAGGGGGGTCCGATTCGACCTCTTCAATACAAGTTAACTTCATCGAGCAAGGCTCTAACATACAACCTCGGATAGGTCCTACATCATTAGTGGATTCTCTCGACCTCTTCCATACAGGTTAACGTCGTCGAGCAAAAGCTCTGACATAAAACCTCGGATAGGTCCCACATCCTTGGTGAATTCTCTCAACCTCTTCCACACAGGTTAACGTCCTCGAGCAAGGCTCTGACATATAACATCGGATATGTCCTACATACTTGGTGGATTCTCTCGACCTGTTCCACACAGGTTAACGTCATCGAGTAAGGCTCTAACATACAACCTCGGATAGGTCTTACATCATTGGTGGATTCTCTCAACCTCTTACATACAAGTTAACGTCATCGAGCAAGGCTCTGACATACAACCTCGAATAGGTCCTACATTCTTGGTGGATTCTCTTTGCCTCTTCCATACAGATTAACGTCATCGAGCAAGGCTCTGACGTACAATCTCAGATAGATCCTATCTCCTTGGTGGATTCTCTTGGCCTCTTCCACACAGGTTAACGTCGTTGAGCAAAGGCTCTGATATATAACCTCGGATAGGTCTTACATCCTTGGTGGATTCTCTCGATCTCTTCCATACAGATTAACGTCATCGAGCAAGGATCTAACATACAACCTTGGATAGGTCTTACATCCTTGATGGATTCTTTCGACCTCTTCCACACAGGTTAATATCATCGAGCAAGGCTCTAACATACAATCTCGGATAGGTCTTACCTCCTTGGTGGATTCTCCTAACCTCTTACACACAGGTTAACGTCATTGAGCAAAGGATCTGATATATAACCTCGAATAGGTCCTACATCCTTCGTGGATTCTCTTGACCTCTTCCACACATGTTAACATTATTGAGTAAAGGCTCTGACATAAACCTCGGATAGGTCCTTATTTCTTTGGTGGATTCTCTCGACCTCTTCCACACGCTTTAACATCATCGAGCAAGACTCTAATATACAACCTCAGATAGGTCTTACATCTTTGGTGGATTCTCTTGACCTCTTCCACACAGGTTAACGTCATCGAGCAAAGGCTACGACATACAACGTCAGATAGGTACTATATCCTTGGTGGATTCTCTCGACCTCTTCCACACAGGTTAACATCATCGAGTAAAGACTCTGATATACAACCTTGGATAGGTCTTACATTCTTGGTGGATTATCTTGACTTCTTCCTCACAGGTTAACGTCATCGAGCAAAGGCTCTAACAAACAACCTCGGATAGGTCCTATATCCTTAGTGGATTCTCTCGACCTCTTCCACACAGCTTAACGTCATCGAGTAAAGGCTCTGACATACAACCTCAGATAGGTCCTACATCCTTGGTGGATTCTCTCGACCTCTTCCACACAGGTTAACATCATCTAGCAATAATCTAATGTACAACCTCGGATAGGTCTTACATCCTTGATGGATTCTCTCGACCTCTTCCATACATGTTAACGTCATCGAGCAAAGGCTCTAACATACAACCTCCGATAGGTCTTACATCATTGGTGGATTTTCTTGACCTCTTCCATATAGGTTAACATCATCGAGCAAAGGCTCTGACATACAATCTCGGATAGGTCCTACATCCTTGGTAGATTCTCTCAACCTCTTCCACACAGGTTAACATCATCGAGTAAAGCCTATGACATACAACCTCGGATAGGACCTACATCCTTGGTGGATTCTCTCGACCTCTTCCACTCAGGTTAACATCATCGAGCAAGACTTTGATATACAATCTCGGATAGATCTTACATCATTGATGGATTCGCTCGACTTCTTCCACACAGGTTAACGTCACCGAGCAAGGCTTTGACGTATAATCTTGGATAGGTCCTACCACTTTGATGGATTCTCTCGACCTCTTCCACACAGGTTAACCTCATCGAGCAAGGCTTTGACATACAACCTTGGATAGGTCCTACCTCCTTAGTGGATTCTCTTGATCTCTTCCTTACAGGTTAACATCATCGAGCAAAGGCTCTGACATACAACACCGGATAGGTCCAACATCATTGGTTAATATTGACAGAATGTCGTTGATGGTCTTTCATCGTACTTCTCCATGAAGTTAAATTTCTAATCGATACTGAATTTACTCCCTTCACTGAACTTTTGCCCTGCAGGAGTTTCCTCAGAATACTACCCGACGTCGGACTTCTTCTTGCCGTCGTACTTCTACCGGACGTCAGACTTCTACCCGTCATCGAACTTGTGCCAGTCAATAGACTTTTGTCGGTCTTCTGACCGATGCTGTACTTATACCCTACGTCGGACTTCTATCTGTCGTCGTACTTCTATCGGACGTCGGACTTTTACCCGTCGTCGGACTTCTACTAGTCAATAAACTTTCCTCAGTCTTCTACCCGACGCTGTACGTTTACCCAACATCAAACTTCTGCCTACCGTTATACTTCTACCCATAATCAGTCTTCTGCCCGATGCTATACTTCTACCAGATGTCGAACTTCTATTTTCCATCGTACTTTTATCAGACATTGGATTTCTACCTATCACCGGACTTCTGCCAGTCAATAAACTTTCGTTGGTCTTCTGCTCGACGTTGTACGTCTACTCGACGTCGGACTTGTACCCATCGTCGGAATTGTATCCGTCATCGAACTTCTGCCCGTCGATGGACTTTCATTGGTTTTCTACTCGATGTTGTCCTTCTACTCGACATCAGACTTCTGTCTATCACCGGACTACTACCCATCGTCAAACTTCTACCCTTCGATGGACTTTCGTCGGTCTTCTACCCGATGCTTTACTTCTACTTGACGTCGGACTTCTACCTGTCATCGGACTTCTACTCGTTGTCGGACTTCTGCTCGTCGATGGACTTTAGTCGGTCTTCTACTCGATGTCAGACTCCTGCCTATTGACAGATATTTGTCGGGCTTCTACCCGACATTGAATATGTATCCGGTGTCGTACTTCTCCTCGATGTCAGAATTCTATCGGACGTTGAATTTACGCACATCGTCGGACTTCTACTCGACGCCAAATTTTCCCTTCATCGAACTTCTGTCCGTCATAAGACTCCTACCAGACGCTGTATTTCTGCCTGATGCCAGATTTTTGCCCATCCTTTTAACATCCCTCCTAACAATGATCTCTCTGACCTCCATCACCAACTGATTAACATCAGACCTCCGTAGAATCTCTCGAAGAAAAAGGGGAGATCTCCGAACTTTCTTGTAAAGAGAGGGGCCTTGGAAAGACCAAGGGAAAGCCTCAATTATAAGAATAAAGGGAGAATGGGGAATCTCCAGACTTCCTTGCAAAGAGAGGGGCGTTGGAAGACCAAGAGAAAACCTCAATTATAAGAATAAAGGGAGAATGAGGGATCTCCGAACTTCCTTGCAAAGAGAGGGACCTCGGAGGACCAAGGGAAAGCCTCAATTGTAATATTAGAGGGAGAAGGGGGGATCTTCGGACTTCCTTGCAAAGAGAGGGGCCTTGGAGGACCAAGGGAAAGCCTCAATTGTACTAATAGAGGGAGAAGGGGGGATCTCTGGACTTTCTTACAAAGAGAGGACCCTCGGAGGTCCAAGGGAAAACCTCAATTATAAGAATATAGGGAGAGAAGAGGTGTAAGAATTTCTTAACCCCTAGTGGGATATTTATAGGAAAGAGGGGGAGGTTGAAGGAGTAAAAGAAGTTGAGGGAGTTAGAGGAAAAAGAAAAAAGAAAAAAAAAAACTATTTTTATATCTCTCTCTCCCTCCATCTCTTAAAAAAAAAAAAAAAATCGTTCAGGCGGTTTTCAAAACCGCCCAGGTGGCAATTTTAAAAATTGCCTAATGCTGCGTAAAAAAAAAAGAAATGAACTGCTTACCTAACCAGGGGGGGGGGGGTGCGCTACCTTTTAGTTATTTGTTGGGCCACTTGTCTTTTAGGTCCTCCTTATTTTGTACGTGCGTAGTGTCAAAGCGCAAAAGAGGACAAAGAAAGCTAACGACAAAGCAAAATGAGACTAAATGCAGGAGAAAGAAAGAGAAATGAAAATCGAATAAGAAAAAGGGATGTGGGCATTGTTGTTATTAGATACACTTCATAGAAGTCAAGTGCATCCTATAACAGCAACAATGCCCTTTGCTGTCCCCACTCCAAACGAGGCACTTGATACGATTAAGACATCTACCTACAACACACTCTAAACAAGTCTTATATCAACCAAGGGGATACAAATTCTCAATTCTAAATCCAAAATAAAAGTCTCTTTTATTTTGTATTTTTCCAAGTGCATCCTATAACAGCAACAATGCCCTTTGCTGTCCCCACTCCAAACGAGGCACTTGATACGATTAAGACATCTACCTACAACACACTCTAAACAAGTCTTATATCAACCAAGGGGATACAAATTCTCAATTCTAAATCCAAAATAAAAGTCTCTTTTATTTTGTATTTTTCCCAAAATTCTATGTTTCTCCTTTTAGAAACTTACACTAAAGGGATCTAATTCAAATAATTAAGAACTATATTTCTTCCCAAAAGGACACTAGAGACTTTCCTACCTAAAGCTCTCAATACTATTTCGAAATTCATCCTATAGATCTCAAAAAAGACTTACAAGAACTTCCCAAATGGACTACTTCTAAATTCCCCCAAGAAGTTATCTACTAAAATCTCTTTCTTTTGTTTTAACACTTGTCTTCTAACAAATTAGTAAGGATCAATAACAAGACAACTTGCTACCTTATTCTACAAAACTACTAAGGGATCTTACTATACTGAGCGGGTCCCTAAATTAGAAGTCTCAAAAGACTCTAGAAAAAAAAACTCTGAATTGAATGCCACACAAAATTTTACACAAACTATCTACTAAAACTTTCCTTTAGTTTGACCCAAAACCCTACAAAAATCTTCTTCCAAAATCTATTTTTTGACACCAAATTCTACCCAACCACCCACAAATCAAATGTCTCCTCTCATTTGGAGTGGGGTAAAAAAAAACAAAGCTTTCCAACAAGAAGATTTTATGGAAATCCCTCATTGTAAAGCACTCGTTATAAAACATTCGCAAGACGAAAAACACATAAAATTCCAACGCAAGCTGATTCGCCAAATCCATAAGACAAAACCTCTCGATGCAAAACAACTCATAAAGCCTCTTGCAAAACTTACAACCATAGAACGATTCACAAAATTTTTCAATACAAAATAATTCATAAAACCCTTCAAATCATCCTCATTCTCCAAAAAAAAGAATCGTAAGCAAAAAGACTATTTAATCTCGCCAACACACATTCAATAGAAACATTAAATCCACAAATATATGCTACTTTACATGCTAACGGAAGAAAAATTTATTTATATCAACACAAACTAGCCTCCAACATTAGACATCGCTCACATATAAAAAAGAAGATTGCATGCAATTGACGTTAACCCTTATCGTTTCATTAGCATACAAAGAGACTAGAAAATTAACGAAGATTGTAGAAAATTTATCAAAAAGAAAGCTCATCTCAAGCACATTTTAATGTTACCTAATTTAATACAAGGAATTATGCACCTCACATATCAAACTGAATACCAATTCTTTCCAACAAAAATCTTAGAAGATAGCATATATGAAGACTAGAAAAAGGGCAAAGTTCGACGTAGAGTTATATACATAATTCAAGTAGCAAGCTACACACCTAAATAGATGAATTGCTATAACTACCTCCCACTTCGTTGACTTATATAAAACAATGCATGAAAATACCTAATGCAACATGGTTTCAAAGAAGAAAGCTTTCCAATCTTCACCTTTTCTTCTCTTTTTGGAGAGAATAAGGTCCATCAACAAGTATCGAACAAAAGAGGCATGATCCATGAAGGAATGACCTTCATCTCTACATACATTTCATCAAGTAACCAACCCTTTTTTTTTTTAATTTTCTTTGTAGAAAACAACTAGAAATATATAGCCAATCCCACGTAGTGGGATAAAAAAAACTTGATGTTTTTGTTATTATATATTAACATAATAAATTAACTACCAATTACTAATTAATAAAATACTAAATTTATGATGAAAACAACAGCATTAATTATTTAACCGATTCCATGAGGTCAATTTCATGAATCCTCTTTTAATATAATACCAAATAATAAATTTATGAAACATAAAAAAAAAATTTAATCTACACGTAGTAAGGGGCTATTTGGTTGCTATTAAGATCAAGCGAGTTTAATCAGCTTTCTTAGCAAATAAGACAACCACTCAAGTAAAATTACACAGGAGCCTGATGTGGCTCTTTTGTGGAGAAGGGGTGGAGAGAAGTAAAAATAGAGTAAATTCCTTCAACCCAAACAAATCCTTTGGAGAACTAAGGAATAAAAAAGTATAGTATAATTCAGAACATCATAGTGCTCTTAGAAAAAGGATAAGGATTAGCTCCACTTACCATGTTAACTGAACTTGCTAAGCTTAACCCGCAAACATCAACATAGGAGGAAAATAAATAGAGATTTAAAGACAAGAATTCACCTTTACTGTATAACAAAGCACATCCACCAACTAGTTATGCACAGCAACACACGGACATAGCCGTTACCAGGTTATCGACTGATACACGGGAGCAAGCGATCATACTTTAAAAAAAAGAGTTTTCTGCGGAGAGTGAAGCATTGCAGTTTGGGATTGTGATACCGGCATATGTGATACCAGCATACAGGGACAAAAAAAAAACTCTAATTTGGTGTTAAATATGTAAATATATATGAATTCAGTGGTATATAAGCAAATCCAATAAAAATTGGATAGACTTCAGCTTCAGTTAAATTATAAGAAAATGCACTTTATGGCATCCTTTCTTTGCTTTAGAACATGTTCAACAGAAAACTAGGGCAAGGAAGTGGGCTCAAATTCGCCTCTATTCATCAACAAGCAGATCAAACCACCAATTATCAACCTAGGATGTACGGGCCATCCAAGCAACTCCAACGGCGATGGATAAGAACAAAAAAAAAGATCTCCAAAGCACCATAAAAAGGAATCCAGCTCAACAATAATGGGTAAAGCTATTATCTGAGAAGATTCTCATCATTATTGCTCAATCCAGAGAGAGGGAGATAGAGAGAGAGATTGTGATAGTCTAATAAGTCTGATTAGTCATTACTCTTCCAGAACTGCATAATAGAAACTGAACCTTTTTTTTATATTCATCCGTGCCAACCTTACATATCAATGGGAGGATACGAATAACAGAAAGAGCTAGTCGTAAACCATATAGTAAATGTCGGGTTATGGAGAAAAATTTGGTAAGGATATGTAGAGAGAATTTTTAATCATTGAATTAGCTCTGACATGGGTCCAATAAAGCTATATACTTCACCAAATCTAAACCTGACAGAGGTTTATTTAAAAATTAAAAGGATGCACCTTTTTTTTTTTTTTTGAGAAGATAAATACAAGGTACAAATCCAAGAAAGCGCATCATAGAAACTGCATAACTAAACAGACCCAACAAACTTCAAAAAGTGTGAGTAGCAAACAGCCCTCTACGGCTCAAATTCACCATTCTTCCATTAGGAAGACAATTCATCCATCAATTCTTCACCATGGCGATTGCCAACATATGCAAGGGAATAGCAGAGAAGCATTACGATTTCTAAAGCCATATCCAAAGCACTCCCAACCCTCAATAGAGTCGTGAAGAATTGATTAAACTCAAGTAAGATTTAATAAAGTGAAACTTAACTTTACAAGCACATTCAACTGTAAATCTCACAGCAAGTTAAATCCTCCATTTCCCTCTTTTAGCCGTATATCTCAGATCATGTTGGATTTCTTCATCATCACCCAATTTGAAAGACAGAGAGAAAGAGAGAGGGAGATACTCACCTGTAGAGAGGAAGGTCGGTCCAGGCGAGGGTGGGCGACGGATTTGGTCTAAGTGACGTCGGGCGACGGACTTGGTCCAGGTAACGTCGGGTTCGGTCTTGGAGGCCGGACGAGATTTCGGGAACAAGGAGAGGCCGGCGTCGACAGCAGTAGGGGGTCTCGGGTCGCTCAAGGGAAGTCGACGGGGTGGACGGCCTTGGCTTCCGCGATAGTTGGCTGGGAGCGTCGGGCTCGGAGTCGCCGAAGGGGGTTGCGAACGCCAAAGGGGCTTCGGCCCGTCGGTGCAGGACAGAGACAACGGGAGGGGGAGCAGAGCGTGTCTGAGAGCGAGAGGGAGAAGATTTCGGATTTCTCAGAGCCAGAGCAAAACCGAAAAAAGGAGAGAGAGAGAGCGTCCGTGTCTCCCTCGAAGCTCTCGGATTTGTTCCGAGTAAGTTGAGCACGACGCCGAAAAAGGAAGCCCGCCAACTCTTGTCATCGCGCTTCAGCCTTCGAAAATTTCCTTAAGCGTCTTCCCCCACTGCTCGACATCTGTTCTAGACACAGAGGATCGCCTGCGAAGCGGGATTTCGGCCGAAGCAGTGATCTCGGTCGATCGTGGCCGTCGAGGCAACCTCTCGATTTAGGAAGTAAATTCAAAACGTAAAGAAAGTCAAATGGATTTTAATGGTGTCAAATAGGGCTGAATCAAATTAAAATTGGCTAAAGATTGGGTTAAGCTCGAGTCCAAATTTGATTCAATTCGAGTCGAATTTGGTTCGAGCCGGTGCGACGAAATTAATCGTACGAAATTGAGTTCAAAATAACGATCAATTTAAATCAAATCAGGTACGACGCGATGGAAACAAGCTAATCTAGTCTAATCGAACATGTTTGAGTCCAATCCGGCTTGAATCGGGTCGATTCGAGCCTGAATTAGATTCGACGATGTTCGATTAAATTGGTAGAAATTGCTCGAGCAAAAAATAAGGTCAACAAACGGACCCCCAACATATGCGGAGAACAACGGGTGAACCGTATATGTTGGCGTTGACCTTCCTAACTCTAGGAAGGTACAACCTTAAGGTCAATCAGAGAAACTCTCTAAGAAAATGCAATCAACTAATGAGAACCGAATCAACAAAGAGAGAGAACGAGTTAATCATCTACCCAACCAAAGTGGGAAGATAAGAGAAGAAAAATCTCAAAGAACCAAGTAGAATTCAACGATCAACTGCGACAAATATCTAAGATGATACAGAAAGAAGGGAAACCAATAATAATTTGAAAATCAAAGGAAGTATCAAATGGCGATAATCAGAGAAAAGCAATAAGGAAGAATAATCAAATATAGAGAAATCATCTGTCTGCCTGACCAGATCGAAACGACAGAACAGAAGAAGAAAGAAAGATCTCACATTCACCTGACCAGATCGAAACAGTGAATGGAGAAAGACTCAATGCTCACCTGACCGGATCGAAACAGTGAACATGAGTAAAAAAAAAGGAAGGGAGTTCTACACTTGCCTGACCATATTCGCAACAGCAAATGAGAACAGCTCAATATCCATCTGACCATATTCGCAACAATAAATAATGAGCTTCCCAAAAGGTCTAATGTCCGCCTGACCAGATCGAAACGACAGGACAAAAGACAAAGTCCAATATTCACCTGACCAGATCGAAACAGTGAATAAGGACGACTCGATGTTCGCCTGACCAGATCAAAACAGCGAAACAAAGAGTCAGCAGAAAACTCAACAACCCCCAAACAGGAAAAAATAAAGCAGGGGGAATAAAGAGGCGGTGAAGTATGCCTCCCAGGGACTCTGTCGGGCACCCAACCAGAAAGGGGAGTCAACATTCGCCTGACTAGATCGAAATAGCGAATGAGAACAGCTCAAAATCCACCTGACCATATTCGCAACAGCGAATAATGAGCCCTCCCGAAAGTCTAATGTCCACCTGACCATATTCGCAACGGTGGGACAAAAGAAAAAGTCCAACACTCACCTTACCAGATCGAAACAGCGAGTGAGGACAACCCAATGTTCGCCTGACCAGATAGAAACAGCGAGACAAAAGGGAAAGAGAAAGGGAGTTCAGCATTCGCCTGACCATATTCGCAACGGCGAATGAGAACAGCTCAATATTCACCTGACCATATTCGCAACAGCGAATAAAGAGCTTCCCAAAAGGTCTAATGTCTGCCTGACCAGATCGAAACAGCAGGACAAAAGACAAAATCTCACATTCACCTGACCAGATCGAAACAGTGAATGGAGACGACTCAATGTCT
>NW_021318834.1:728337-733539 GCF_001605985.2 Dendrobium catenatum | reverse complement strand
TACCCTAATTATTTATTATATTAAATTAAGTTAAATACTTTAATAATTTATTGTTAAAAATTAAATTATATTTCTTTTATCTTTAAAAAAAATTTACTTTTAAAATAGTTATTACTTTTAATATGTATGAGTTATAAGTTAAATAAAATAAATTATCCATTTTAGCAGATTTTATTAGATGGGAACATGGTATATGCTCATGCAGAAGGCTTTGCGCACAGGATGGGGCAAGGTTCGAACCCGCCTAAGGCAGACCTCACATGCGGTCCTTGCGGGCGGGCTGGGCTGGCTTGACCTGTGCTGCGAGGTTGTTGGCTGGGTTGGCTTGGGCTGAGCGGAAATTGGAGCAGTGGGTCGGTCGAAAGCTTAGAATTTGTATTTGTATTTTTTTAAAAAAAATTTCTTGACCTTCCGACGCACAAAAAATTCGCCAGAAATAGTTTTCCTGCGGAAAATCCATCCGAAATGTTTCTGTTGAATGATTTTGCGCTGGAAGGCTTTTTCCGACGTGCGTCAAATCGGCAAAAATATTTATGCAGGAAATTCGATGGAAATTCTAATTTTCGACGAATTTTGACCAATTTTCTGGTGAAAATGGCTGTCGAAAAATAACGTTTTTCCTGTAATGAAACTTTATCACTTGAACATCGTCTCTTGATTATCCTCATTACCACCCACTACTTCTCCAGCAATCTATATTATAAACGCATGAGACTTAGCTAGTGTTCCTATTTTATAATCTTATCTTACTTAATTGAAAAGAAGATCAAATTTCTATAATCTTACTTACCTAATTGATCATTTCAATAGGCACATTCTATAATTTATTTTCATTTCAATTTTTTCACGTGAAAATTTAAGTGTCTCATATTAACATTTCTTTTATCTATATTTGTTCTGGATATCCATATAAATCTAAGAAATTAAATTCTCACTCTACCATAAAAAATGTTCTAGCATCTAATAGTTCAACATCATCTATTAGAAACATTCTCAATAGTGTTCTATAAATATTTCTCTAATAACTGACAACCAACTAATCAATCAAAAGACGATATAATCAAGTTAATGAAGTCCATCCATGCATAACATTGGAGGATTGTGTGCATAAGATAGAGTAACATCATGCTCAAATTGCTTAACCTTTAGAGGAGGATAGACACTCGTGAACACCATTACATTATTATGGAGTTCTCCTACCATAAAATCAACAATAGGCCAATGATAATCAACTTGATGCCACCCATGAAGTTCCCCTTTTGTGGACCTTCGAAAGAGTACCTCTCGTGGGGTACGAACGCAGAGGGTACGACTGCACTATCCCGTGGGACAAAATGATTGTAGGCCTCTACACTCGACACGAACAGGTCGATGGAATGGCATATTGGATCGTGCATACGACTGACCATTGTGGATAGAGGCTTTCACCAACACACCTCGATGGGTAGCAATATACATGATCTAGTCACGGGTTTCCCCCATCCAATACAACAGTTTGAATGGGGTTTAGTAGATGTGGGACCGAGTTTCCCACGAGCGCAAGCCCCCGTGTTTAATTACATCCCAGGCCGGAGCCTGAGAAAACTCTTGATTAAGGATCATACATTATCCTTTTCTAAAATGGGATTGACACATGGGTATAGACTAGGAAGTCCTATCCAAAAGGAAGAAAGGTTCGAAGGGTTGAATCAACATGCGTGGCTCATACCAGCACTCAGAGGCTCTAGGGTACTAAAGAGAAACTGAAGAAAATAAAAGTCAATCACCCGTTCACATGCGTGAGGGAAAAGATGGAGGTGGCATCATCCTATGACGCAGATAATTAGGATTTAGGGTCCATGAAAAGGAGGGACCTACCTACTATTTAAGGCATAATACAAGACTGAGTGTAGTAGCATCGAATCCTAAATCTAGGTTGGGCTTAGTGTTCTACGAAATACTAAGACCTGTGTCCTAGCTAATGCAGTGCAAAACCTGGACTTATCCCAGCCTAGATTGGGGAGCCAGCTAACCACCTAATCGCTTTAAAACCATGCAGTCTAGTCATTTATGAAAGATAGGTGGGAGGTATAGTTATTGGAAGTAGGACTGACATCTAGAGAGTTTTCTAAGCGGTCATGGACTTATGTGGGTCAGATGCTCCTATTTAATGCAATTAAATTTTATTTAGTTGGTTACTAATGCAATGCATGCTAATTGAAAAGTCAGCTCATGAATGCTATATAGTTTTTAAAAATAGGCTTATAGAAAATACTTTTTTTAAAAGACTGGGTCTCCATAGGTCCAGCACTTCATGCTCATAGGCCAGATTATCCGGACTCTGCCCGCAGGCAGGGAGATGTCTTATAACAAGAAAAGAAGAATGCAATAATATGAATGCTACCCCGGACGATTTCGATAATTCTCTAGGTTCGTTAGATTTCTATGTTATTTAAATCTTAAAATTTTATAAGAATAGTTATGAGTAGAAAAATTTTGTAATCCTTAAGAGAGCCTAACAAAAAATCCAGGCGAAAGCAAAAAAGGCATGCAAGAAAGAAACCTTGAAAAAGTAGGTAATTCTACTGCGCAATCAGATAAACACATCAATATAAATCCAGAATAATCAACTAAATGGTCATAGGCAAACTGCCCTTATTACAACCCAGATATGCTGAAAGTAAAGTGGCTAGACACCACTACCAACAACCCAGATTTTTAAGCCTATGACAGACGCCAATAACTTTGAGTGGAATATTGGGTCTTCAATCTTTAGCATTCTGGATGTCTTCTCCTTGGAATCTTTGGATCTCTCCTCCTTGGACTCCTTGGATCTCACATCCTTGGACTCCTTGAATCTCTTCTCCTTGGACTCCTTGGATCCGTCGTGGCATGAATATCCAAACGAAGAGACAATTCCCCCCAGCAGGGGGGTATTGCATTTTCTCTTTGGATATCTAAAGCCATCCAACTCGGTCTTCCAAATGGAAGAAGACTCTCCCCTTTAGGGATGCATTCTTCTTTTGGAATCCGAGTTGGATAAGAATATCCCAACTCACAGTTGTTTTCACAACTTTTAACAATTATTATAAATTATTACATTAAATAGAAAGCAAAAAAATCTAAAGTCCCTGCAAGGTTATCATAATAAAAATCCCAAGCTGTTTATATGAAAGTAAAAGACTCAACCCATTGAAGTTGTGCCAAGTCATGCTCTTAATTCTGAGGGATAAGCAGCTCCACCTGTAACAGTTATAATTATTTTTAGCCCTCATTTATTTAGGGGGGGCTGAGCAAGCACCTGCATAAGACAGTATTAGAAATCATAACGGTGCCCCCCTTTTATCAGCTTGAGCATGACCACCTGCACGGAATATATATATATATATATATATATATGACGCTCCTAACCGAGGGGTAAATCTAGAGCTCATCACATCATCCATAGAGTGCAGAAAAGTAAGAAAACATACCAATCATTTTCAAACAACATGCAATGAAAAGCACGAAAAACTCTAGCATACAGCAGAAAATAAAACCCAGTGGCCTAGCCTAGATCTAGAAGTGGTGCCCTAGCAAACAATTCTATGTGTGTGTAAGGCTTGTGTGGTTTGGATAGGTCCTAAGCATGGTAGTTTGTTAAAATTGCCTAGAGTTCGGGTTTGTTGAAGGCTAGAAAAGAAAACTTTAATTGAAGTTCAAATATTAATGAATTAGGGTCCATTTTAGTTAATTTAGTTTGTTGATCACTTTTAAAAGCTTAGGGTAGCCATATTTGAAGTTTAAATTGCATTAGCCAATTTTGGAAAGTCCCGGGTCCTCCTAGGTGCTAGACTAAGGGGGTCCAAAAAGTAACTATGAGGAATAGGCTAAGTCTGGATCTCCTAATATTTTAGAAAAATACTAGACCATAATAGGAGTAGTTATCTAGGTAGTACACTGGAATTGGATTTTTCTAGGCAAAGTTATGAATTTTCTAAGTTCAGGGTATTTAAGGGAATTTCTAAATTTCCTAATAAAGGGCTAATTTTATGGTTATGACCCAAATCAGCCCCAAAAAGATTGGAATCACTCCCAAAAATCAGGAATGACCTGAGAAAGTGATCCCAAATGTTTAGGGAAAATTTGGGATTTTTAATAATTTTTAATGATTTATTAGGCGCCAAATGGTAATTTTCACCTATGGTCAAATTAAGGATCAACTTAGAGTCAAACTAGGGATCCCTATTTATCTAAGGTTGAGGATCAGATTATGGTCATATCAAGGTATTGTGGGTAATTTTTTGACCTAAAATGGATTTATTATAATTTTCAGAAGGTCTCAGGACCATATTTAGCCGGTTATATATGGTTGGTTAATTAAGTGGTCTAACAAGCCCTAAAAATTCCTAGAAAATTCTGGGAGGTTTCAGATGTCACTAAGTTTAAGTGTTGAAGTGTTCATGTCAATTCAAGATCTATCCTATCCCCTAGAAAATTTCTAAGTTCGCTAGACGGGTCCTTAATTTTTGTCCTTAAGGTGTCACTACGTTATATGGGTTTAAATTGAAGTTTATACTAACCCTCGAGGTAATAATGCATGGGAAACATATAAAACCAGTAAACACACCATGTCCTTAGATCTAGAGAGCCTAAACTAAGTGCTTGTGGTGCGACCTACACATGTAATCTACGACGAACAAAAAGTAAGTACGAGCAATGAAGGGATTAGTGAATGATTGGAACCCAACCATCCACTAATCCACTCCCCCATGGTTGCTCTTCATGCATAGGACCCATGTCTAAAATTTCATCGAATGGGTCTCCCAAAATTAGATTAATTTAGCAATATAGGTAATTTTAAATTAAAATAATTTAAAATTAACATATATTTAAAAGAAAATAAATAGAGTTTTGTGAAAATAAGCATAATTCAAAATAGCTCCATTCATAGGTATCTGGGAGACCTACTGACCACTCAATCGAGGTTTCAAAAATGATTTAAAAATAATTTTTAATTTTAAAATAATAATAATAATTATTATATAAATAATATTAAAATAGTCCCATAAGCCAACCCAAACAGGAATCTATTCAGACAACCAGCAAGGGATACAAAAAATAATTTTAAAATAAATCTCTCATTTTTCTGAAAAGAACGAGGGGTTGCATGCCGAAATCCGATTTAAAACGAAAAAGTTATGATTTTCTGAAGTTTAAATACAATAATAGGGTGTTTTTTTT
>NW_021318834.1:706868-724428 GCF_001605985.2 Dendrobium catenatum | reverse complement strand
CCCCTTAATTAACAAACCCTAATTTACTCGTTATATAGGGCCCAGTAACTTCTAAAAATTATAATAAATCAATTTTAGATCAGAAAAATATTCATAATAGGTTGAATTATTCAAAATTCTATCCTTAACTTGAGATAAATAGGGCTTCTCTGTTTGACCTCAATCTGACCCTCAATTTCAACTTTAATCAAAATAACCATTTTGCCCTTATTAGATAATTAAATTTTTTTTAAAATTCCAAAATTTCTCCAAACACTTGGAAACATTTTCTTGGGCCATTTCTAACCTTCGGGGGTGATTTCAATCAGTTTAGAGCTGATTTGGATCAAAATCATAAAATCACCCATAGTTAGGCAGTTTTAATAATTCATTAATTGACCAAAACTTTAAAAATTCATAACTTTGCATAGGAAACTCCAAATCCAGCAAACTCAAAGCCTAACTACTTACCTTAAGCTCTAGTATTTACCTAAAGTGTTAGGAATCCCAAACATAACCTATTTTTTATAGTGACTTTTTGGACCCCCTCAACTTAGCACCTAGGAGGATATGGGACTTTCCAAAAATGGCTAATATAACTTAAACTTCAAATACTATTACCCTAAGCATTAAAAATGAATTAACAAACTAAAATTAACTTAAATGGGCTCTAAATCACTAATATTTAAACTTTAATTAAAGTTTTCTTTTCTAAACTTCAACAAACTTGAACTGTAGTCAACTAACTAACTATCCAACTTAGGATCTATCCAAGCCACACATGCCTTATATACTCACATAATTGCTTATTAGGGCACCACTTCTAGACTTAAGCTAGGATGAGATTTACTTTCCTACTGTGTGCCGAGTTTTCTAATGAGTTCATTGCATGTTGTGAATGAAATTATTGTGTTTGTTTACTTTTCCTGCACTCTGAGAATTGAGGTGATGCGCATTAGATATACCCCTAGGTTAGGGATGATATATATATATATATATATATATATATATTACTTTTTAAAAAAATATATAAAAAATCTAAAAAAGTATATGATATTTCTTTCTTCAACGATATTATGGATATAATCTAATTTGTAAGACCTATAAATTATACAATGTATACCACTATCATTATCAATTAAGGGTTTAAGTAACTGAGGGGTAATATCTTTTGATTTGTCAAAGATTTAACTATGATATGTTAATTCTTCTTAGCAAAACCAAGAGATTTTGATTTGTCTCAAAGATAAGTAAATGACTTAGTCTTTTTTTTTTGTGGGGAAAGTTTTAAAAAAACTGGTTCACTCTTACACAAAATTAAGTGTCCATCAATTATTATTAATTTTAATAGCTTGATTATAAATATCAGCTATGCTCAAATATTATTATATCGGGCTAGAATATATGTGATAGTAGTGTGAAGGAGTTTTTTGTCTTAGCATTACACGAATATCCAACACACACATAGAGAAGATAAAACATGAAGATTTTTACATAAAAAATCGTTGAAGAGGGAAGAAACCATAGGGCCTGATCCAATTCAAATGATTTTACTATTATTTGAGTAGGTTACAAAGCTTGAACTGTCATATAATTCGAAGAAGGTGAAATTATAATAATAGGGACACTTGGGCAGAAAAATAGCAACAAATGGTAACTGAGCAAAGGTCCACTGATGGTCGATGTCCGGGTAGAAGTTCGATAATGGTCGGTGGCCGAATGGAAGTCTAGTAACTGTTGGTGTCTAAGTGGAAGCCCCGCTACTATCTATGGTAGGGCGGAAGTCAAAATGATGACTGGTAGTCAGACAGAAGTACAACGATGATTAGTTGCCGGGTAAAAATCTAGCGACCATTAGTGGCCAGATGAAACTGTGGTCCTCTTAAAAGGCATCACTTAGCAGGGATATAATGCAAAAGGTTTGATCGCAATATCCCGTAGGACAGAACAGTCATAGGCCTTTACACTCTTCACAAGCGGGCCAATGAGAGGGCAGATTAGATCATATGTACATACGATTAACCATTGAGGATAACGACTTTTGCCTATGCTTATCTATAGATAATAATATGTATGACCTGATTAAAGTAATGAGAATTCCCCCACCTGATACATTAGCTCGAGTGGGGTTTATTTGATGTGGGATTTGATTTTCCATGAGTGCAAGCCTTCGTAGTTAACTACATCTTAAGCTGGGGCCTAAGATGACTCTCGATTAAGGATTATATATTATTCTTTCAAATGGGATTGACACATAGGATGGAGTCTAGAAACATCCTATTTTAGGGGAAAGAAATACTCAACTTGGCTCAGTCAACATATATGACTCACATCATCATCTAAAAGGACTAAGATAGTGAAAAGAAGCTGGAGAAAAGATAAAACTGCACTCAGAGCATGCAAGAGAGAAAGATGGAGGTGGCATTATCTGTATGACATAGGATTTATAGCCTCTGAAGAATAGAGGACTTATCCACTGATAAGGCATACTATGGGACATTGATAGTATTAGCCTTAAATCCTAAATCTATGGTATATTTAGTATTCTACATATAATACTAACATCCATATCCTAGCTAATGCATTTTGAACTTATATCCTGCCTGAAAAAGAAAGCCAGCTAACCACCTAATCGTATAAAATCCATATTG
The DNA here is from genome assembly GCF_001605985.2 of Dendrobium catenatum. Lineage (NCBI taxonomy): Eukaryota > Viridiplantae > Streptophyta > Magnoliopsida > Asparagales > Orchidaceae > Dendrobium > Dendrobium catenatum. The sequence goes on along the minus strand of NW_021318834.1, from coordinate 721,798 downwards.
TCCAGTCTTTATGAAACATGGGTAGGTGTCTAAGTTATTGGAAATTAAGGTTGACATATAGAGAGGTTCCTAAGCGACCTTGTACGTATGAAGAGTATTATGCTCCTAAAACTAATGCAATTAAATTTTAATTTTAATTAGTTTCTAATATAATGCATGCTAATTAAATGTATCTGAAACATGACTGTTTGAAATTTAAAAAAAAAACTTAAAAATAATTTTTTAGAAGATTAGGCTTCCCTAGGTTTAGCACACCATCCTAATAGGTCAGATTATCTGGACTCTACCCATAGGCGGGAAAGTGTCTTAAATCAAGGAAAGATATGATGAATTAATATGCATGTGACCCCGAAGAATCTATGGTTTATTCGCTAGATTGTTAGCTTTATATATTATTTAATTTTTAATATTTTAAAATTTTTTTTATGAGTAGAAATAAGTTTATCTCTAAAGAGTCTAGCAAAATCAAGCTCATATACATGCAAGAAAGAAACCTATAAAAAATAGATAATTTCTACAGCACAATTAGAGTAAACAAATCAATATAAATATCCACTAGAGTAAAAGAAAGTTCAAAAGTTCATGGCAAGTGACATATAAAGTACAACTTAAGGTCTGCAGAAAATTAATGGTGGCCAGGCCCCACCGACAACAATTTGGATTCCAATCCTTTAGAAGGATGCAAGTCTTAAAAATAAGGCATTTCATCTCGATCTTCGTCTTCTGGTACATCTACGAGTCATCTTTCTTTGGTCTTCTTATAGTTTGTTCACTATGAGGATATCTAAATGAAAAGAAATTCCCTATAAAGGATTTTCTTTTCCTTTTGGATCTCTTATATTTGAAATATATTATTTTTATAAACTTTTACAACTCGATACATCAAATACATTACATCAAAAAAAGAAAAAAAAAGTTGACTCTCCTGCAGGATTATCCTAAGTAGTTAAAATAAAATATCTCAAGCAGTTATATATGGAAATAAAAGTACTCTTATCAGCCACACTTGTGTATGATTTTATTTATTTGGGTGCTAAGCGGCTGAAGTACCTATAGCAATTACACATATCATTTTATTTATTTTAGCCCCTTTTATTAGTGTTGTATGAGCATGACCATATGCAAAAAATATTATTAGTATCAAGATTGCCCATAACTTATGGATAATCTATCACACACCACATCATAAAAATAATATAATAATAAAGCTCATCATCACAGTAATCATCATAACAAATCAAAACAACTAGCATATGTGCCACATGTAGAGCATCACATCACATAAATAAGAAGAAAAACACCAGCCTAGCTATAAGCTAGAAGTCTACTTATGTGTAATAGGCTGTGTGGCCTTGGATATGTCGGGTAATTACATCAAATTATTTGTGATTCAATTTATTGAAGGTTAAAAGGGGGTTTTAATTAAAGTTTAAGTATTAATATCTAGATATAAATTTTAATTAATTTAGTTAATTGGTTAGTTTTAATACTTAGGATAGTATTCTCTGAAGTTTAAATTCAATTAGAGAATTTTAGAAGAGCCAAGGTCATCCTATCCGCTAAGTTAAAGGAATCCAAAAGGTAACTTTTAGAAACAAGTTAGGTTTTGTGGTTATAAATTTTTTATTAAATATTAAACCTTATAAGGAGTAATCATACTTTGAGTTTGCTAGATTTGGAGTTTTCTACACAAATTTATGATTTTTAGAAGTTTTGGGCCTTAGTTATCGAACTACGATTGACCGAGGAGTTGACTTTTTAATTTAGTTTAATTTATAGAATACTCATATTTTTAATAAATGCTAGATTTTAACTGGAGTTGAATGCCTCTTAGTTTACCCAATTTGGATTTTTTTGGAATTTTTTATGATTTTTTGAAATTTGGGTATTTAATGAATTATTAAAATCGCCTAATTAAGTGTGTTTTAGGAAGTTTGATCTAAATCAACTCCAAACCTCTTGGAATCACCCCTAAAGGTCACAAATAACCTAAAGAGATCTTTCCAAGTGTTTGAGAAGAATTTAGAATTTTAAATATTTTTTAATTATTTAATTTAATTAAAGGGGTGATTTTTAATCAAAATTAAATTAATATTCAAATTGAGGTTCGAATAAGAGGATTTAAATTTTCTCAGGTTAAAGGTTAAATTCTAAAGAGTTTTATATATTATTGATATTTTTTGATTTAATTTAAATTTATTAGAATTTTTTGAAATTATCAAAGTTTAATTAAATGGTGAATTAAGTGGCTTAAAGGGCCCTAAAAATTTTTAGAAAATTTTAGGGGGTTTAAAATGTCCCTAAGCTTAAATTGTTCAAGTTTCATGTCAATAGAAGTTGTATCCTAGTTCCTAAATTTTTTCTTAAGTTTTCTAGACAAGTCCTTAATTATTATCCTTAAGATGTCGCAAGGTTAAATAAGTTTAAATTAAGTGTTAAGGACTAACCCTTGAATAAAATAACAAGAAATGTAGCACATCATCACAAATCATGTCCTTAGAACCAGGAGAGTCGCTTATGTATCCTACACATGTAAAAGATTTAAACATTGATTAATAAAATTAGATAAAACTTCATAACATAAAATTTTAATTTTTTAAAAATATTTAATATAATATTTATTAAATACTTAAAATATGAATTTTTAAAATAATTCAAAGTATATAATATATTTAAAAATAATTTTAATTTTAAATTAAATAAAATTAAATTCTAATTTTTTTGATATATTATATGCATTTTTTGGATTTAAAAATAATTATAAATTTTTTTTTGAAGAATTTTATATTTAAAAATATATAAAAAGTAATTTAAAAAATGTTTTGACGGATTCTGTGGTGGTCAGACACGCGGCACGCTCAGATTCGTCTATTCAAACCGCGGTAATCATTAGAAATGATTATGCGACAATGTAATTATTGCTAATTATTGAACTACGATGCGGTAGATGACTTATTTGAGTCAGTAACACGTGGTGTCGTCTGATCCTCTACTGTTCGGATCAATGAGCCAAATCGTGTCGGACGAAAAAAATTTACTGCGAGATCAAATTTACAGTTGAACATATTCTACGGAATTACTAGATCTGAACCATTGATCATAAGATCAACAATTTAGATCTTACGTAACATTAGGGTTACGCAAACCAAACCCTAAAATAATAAAACATATCGTTCTCTCAATCGGGTGCAGCAAATCGCATGAAATTTTAAATAGAAGCTCTACCCAAGAAGAACATTTATGAGGGATAAAAATTTTGGTTTAAAATGTACTATTTGAAAATTTATTTAGTTCTAAGTGTTCTAGATTAGGGTTTAGGATTTTAACTAATCCAATGGATGGATTCGGGAAATCTTAGGCTTATTGCACTTGTAGACTATTCATGCTCCTTTTTAAAGAAGAATTTATATTTTGAAATGTGATTGATCGATGGGAATTTGTCTTAGAAGGGATTGGACCTCGGTTCGTCGGAGATCTTACTGCAGCGAGCTTTGATCGATGGGTTTGGCTTAAGAAAGGTGGAGGGAGACTAGAGGAGATCACACACAAAAATCTCAGGTTAGGATATTCTAGGGTGAAAGCAAAAGTGAGATCCTCTCTAATGAAACCCTAGACCTCTATTTATAGTCTTAGGTCCATGATGGACAATCAAGATTACTTCTAGGGTCAATTAGGAGGTAATTAAGGCACCTTGGCCATGGTTTGGATCAAGGGAGGATTAGGCAAGGTTTTAATGCAATAAAAGAGTAATATTTGACCTAAATGGATCAAATTTGACCATGTAAGGCTTAGGTTGACTAAGTCATGGGTTGACCCAGTCAACATGGTTAATTAGACCCAAATGGGTGAGGGATTGAGCCAAGGGAGTATTGAAATTGATTTGAAACAAAATAGGGAGATTTGGGCTAGTTGGGTCAACCTAAGTTGACTTGGTCAACTAGGTTAACCCAAGACCTAGGTCTAGGCTCCATAGACTTGGCTTGACCCACTAAACTCAATGAGATTGATCTTAGGGTCTAGATTTGTCAATTTGACCAAGCCAACCCCCCTTGACCCAAGCTTGAGTGAAAATTAAATTCAACAGGAACTCCAACAACGATTAGTGGCCAGAAGAAAGTTTAATGATGGCTGATAGATGAGTGGAAGTTCGACAATGGTCAATGGCCTGATAGAAATCTAATGACGGATAGTGGACGGGCGGAAGTCCTGCTAGGGTTGAAGGCTGGGTGAAAATTCTTAAGAAATTAGCACCTATTAGTACAAGTGAGAATTTTGGGGTTGTGAGGTGTCCATTTTATAAACCAATTTCACCAATATATTTTAAATAAAATGTATTATTTTATAAATATTTTTTTATAAATTTTAATGTCCCAAATAGATTTATCTAAAATTTTTATTTAAAGTTAAATAAATTAAGTAATTACATTAATATTATATTATTATTTATTTTAAAATATCCTAAAACATTAAAACTTTATTTAATCACTTTTGCGTCCTCTTAATTTTGGCTAAACAAAGAACATGTTAGGTAGAATAGAAGAAAAGAGAAGAGAGAGAATGAAAAAGCTAAGATTTGGAGGTTGCGAATCAATTTTCGTCAGTCGAGCCTGTTGGGAGATTTGCTCGTCTTGCTATAAGGAACTTTTATCCTATTTTTGATTTGAAGGATTTTATGTTCTTAATTTTTTATCAAATTTGTAATTTCATTATCGAAAAACGAGAATAATTTTATTTTTGTAAAACTTTCATCATATAACTTTTTATATGTTATATAGATTGAGATTAATTTTAAGTATTTATTTGAGATTTTTAACCGGATGATTTTGAAAATACAATGATTTTTGCCAACTCAAAAATTTATTTTGATATCTAAAAATAGTGATTTAGTTCAACTAAAGCTATAAAATATTATTTTATGCAATATTTAATAATTTGATTAAAAAATATAAATTTTTGCTCAGTATGGTTTTTTTTCTATCATTAGGACATTTTGGCATTTTCTGAATTAAGCTTAATTATATTTTATTTACTATAATGCATTAAAATGAATGTAGATATGTGATTGAGTAATAACTGGTCATTATTACTATTATAGTATTGTGATAATAATGTGTGTGTAAAAGACTTGTTGACCTGTTAGTTGGAGATTGATTGACTTGTATAGGATGGGGGCCAACAAGCTTTCCTTTAAATACAATGGTTTGGTATTATCATCTACTAATGTGATACACTGATTTGGAGTTATAAGGAGATGATTATTGTGTCGAAGGGTAAAGAGTGATGACTCTACTTATTGAACCAATTGTTTACTGATACTGATATAATACTGAAAAATAACATAATATACATACTTTTGACTTATTTAGTTTGACTATTAAAATGAATGTTATTGAGGCATTGTTCATATTATTGTATGGATTATTATGAATATTATTTTTGATTTATTGATACAAAAAGTATGATATACTCATTAAGCACGTGATATACATGATATATGGAGCATATAATTAAGGTATTGATTTAATACTTATATAGAATATTTGGATAATATGTGTATATTCCTATATGATTTTACTATATTAATTTGATTTCAAAAAATTTTATTGATATTTTTATTCGATGCTTTATTTGATTTTTGTATTGATTGATATTACAGATACGATGATTGCTTTAGTGATTGAACACTCATATTAATTTTTTATCTTTTGTGTCGTATAAGGAGGGGGTGGCTATCAGTCATATATGGCCAATAGAGGTTGTGGAGTAGTTGTCTTGCTAGGTTAAGGTTGGTGTTTATGTGTGGTAAGGGGAGCTTGGATTTGTTTAGGTTCATAGTTATTCTTGAATTGGGGCGAAGGTGTTCTTGGTGAAGGACTCTTATTGTTCAAGAAAGGAGTGTGTGGGTTATTGGCCAGTAGAAGTGGATCTTTCAGGTCAGAAGAATTGTCAGAATCTTCAATTGAGGATTGGAAGTTTTATTAGATTTTTTTTTTGGAAAATAATTTTGAAGTTCGTAAAGGATGATGGTGTACTCTCTTCTCCAAGCCAGCTTGTCATAATCATGGATGTTCTTTATGGGATATAGAGCAATTTTGGTGGCAACAGATATAAGAAGCGAGTCATGCATGGAAATTTTCATATTGTATATTATAGTGTTAATGTAGGCAGTGGCTCTCCTTCCTCAGTGTATCATTTGTTTGGAAGAGATAATTTGGGAGGCCGCCATGAAGATTAACTTAAATTTATTAACATTAGGTTCAATTGGGATTCTTGGTTGAAATACTTTTGGCACATTAAGGTGGGTTTCTTAAAGGATTTTGGAGAAACTTCTGATGCAATCTTCGTCAAGATTGTAACCATTTGGCAAAGCTGTGTTAATAGTTTTGGTTATTCTTTAGCTTTTAGATGGGTTGGAAGAGTCGAAATGAAAGCCGGATGTGAAGATCGTTTTCCTCCAATTATTGTGAGGTTGAGGCTCATTCTCATGCTCTTGTGTTGGAATATTCAGTTGGTAAGAATTTGACTAGAGTAAGGAATTTTTTGGAAATTTCTTTTGGTAGGGAATCTGGTTGTTATATCACGTTAATTCATTCTCAAAGTATTTTACCAAATGCCTCAATGGAGTTGGGATTGATCATATTTTCTCATGTGTTAAGTTTGGAAGGGAAGTTTAGTGGGGATGTTGTATATGTCATTTCTACTGATGAGGCCGATAATGGTTCCTTTGCAAAGGAATTTGGCAACTTTGTTATAGGGAATGAGGATCTATGTATTGATGTTTCTCCAGTTGGAGGTGTTGGTAGGGTGACTAAGTTTGCTTGTCTTGGGTTTATATTTGATAATCTTGTAGAAGCTTTTGATGTCTCCATTAAGGATCTCTTATATCAGTAGAAGGATAAGATAGGGGATATCTTATTCTTAGCAGAATTTACCATGTTTAACAAAATTGAGAAGTTTAAGTGTAAACAAAAGATTGATGAAGTGGCTGGAGGAATCAAATACTAATCTAGTTTTAAGGAAGTAAAGTTGATATTTCAAGCGGATTCAGTTCCAAATGCCCAAGCTATTACAGTTACTGGACTTCCTTTGTTTGGATCATCCAAGGAAGATAGTTTGGGTCTTCCTAGATGCTCTGGTGATGGCTTAAAGTGGGATCCCATCCCATCAAAGCTAATGGATGTTAGTGCTTTATTCTTTGAAGATCAAATCTTGTTTGTTGTAGGCTTGAAGGGAGAGGAGATATTAGGTACATGAGTAGTAGAAGCTGAGATGTTTATGTGTTTTTATAAGGCTCAAAAATTAGATTTTGAGATCAAAGTAGTCTTTATGGAGAGTTGTTGTTATTCTTTGAGCAATGATTTCTCAGCCAAGGGGAAGGCTATTTTACCATGCAAGAAGCTCAAACTCTTAGGGCCTATTGAAGACTCATCTAGGATATGTGGTAAAGTGGTAATAGGGGTTGATATCTTGTCTGTTAGAGTGATAACTACGATGATGAGTTTCAAAAGTTCAGGACTTAGTAGGGAAGAAGTAGCAATATGGCCTCAAGTTATTGAGGATATCAACGAAGTTTTTTTATTTGCATTATGAAATTAGAATAATGTAATTTGGGACTCTTCCTAGTTTTCACTTTTTACCTGATAGGAAACTATGGGATACTTGCCAACCAATTTGGTTATTTTCAAACTTTTGGTGTCCCCAACACCCTAATTGTTTCAAAGTGGGGAGTAGCAGATCTTATTTCCCTTATTGCATTTTCTATTTTAAACATACATTTTTTTTATGCTTAGCTTGCTTTTCAATAAAGCTTGCTTTCCTAATGTTAGGAAATGGAAGGCTTTTAGCTATATTGTTTTTAGCTTGTAATAGTTTTTTTCATGTTCTTAATATAATTTGCAATTAAAAAAAAAAAGAAGGAATGATATATATGTGATGATTGTGTAGATCTTGATTATTGTATATAATTTTTTGGAATGAATATAAATATGTATATTGATGTTTTGAATTATAGAATTTCTTTTGATATTTATTACTGATAGATGATATTAGATAGCTATAGTTATTATTTATTAAAAGATAAATAAATAGTTCTTCTAAATTATATTCTAGGGCATCATAATTAGTATTAGAGCAATTATTACAAGAATTGATTATTACTAGAGCGGTAGGACTTGATTTACAGTTGGGTAGAATGGATATTTTAAGATGCATTATTTGTATACATAATTACATGTGTGTAGTATTCAGATCATACTAAATCGTGCAAGTAAACAATCAAAATAGATCCATTAGAGTCAAATAAATACAATAAGTAATACAGTACAATTCCAGTGTCATCGGATAGTATGATGCAATTGGTTATTGTTATAAAACATGTAATGGGGGATGCACAGAGTAAGTCAGCTGTTTGCAAAAAAGAAGAGGGAGATAAGCATTTACATACATTTTAGAAGCTGAGCCTTTATTGTTCAAAGGAGTTGTAGGACCTTATGATGCAGAAGATTGATTATTGAGGATAGAGAAATTTTTTGACAGCATGTAGTGTCTGGAGAGTCCGATGGTATAATTAGTTGTGTTCCTATTTGAAGGAGCGGTAGAGAGATGATGGGTTGGGAAACAAAGAGAGAAATTTCAAAGGAAAACAAATGCTGAATTCACTGGTGATGAGTTCACTACGGTATTCAAGATGTGGTTTATACCACCGTCAGTCCGACTATATATGCATGAAGCTTTCACTTGTAAGACAATGGTGTAGTAAGAGGTTGAGTTTACTATTCTTCCTAAGTATGCTCCTCACTTGATCCCAAACGCTGAAGAAAAGTGCTACAGGTTTCTACAAGGGTTAAATAGGGAGCTGAGACACCCATTAGTGCCTCTACGAAACCAAGAGTTTTTTAGCTGGTGGACTGGGCCAGATTGATAGAGATTGATTTAGTAGCACCATCATCTATATATGAGGTGGAATCAAGATATGAGGTGGAATCAAGATATGATGTGAGCAAGAGAAGGACTAGAGATGAACCAAGCAAAGAGAGAGAGAGATAGTGATAATAAAAGTAGGTATAGTGATTTAAGGGGATCTACATCAGTAGTATCTTTTGGAAGCTATGACGAGTGCATTCATTATGGTCGACAACATACGGGTCAGTGCTACTTATTGATGGGGCAATATTTTGCTGTGAATAGCAGGGAGATAAGGTAGTAGACTATTAGAAGGGATTTGGGAGAAGAACTGATTCTAGTGTAAAACAATCCATACATATTATAGGATAGAGGATTGTTGGCTTAATAGCATATAATGAAAGATCAATAAATAGGGCAGATAACATAGTTGTCAATAGTAGTCAGTGGGAGACTACTGCTCCATAACTGACTGCATCTATTCTAGTAATGCAATGTGTGTATAACTTACAGTATATAGAAGAGCAACAATAACTTGAAAGCTCTACTGGTAAGAAATTATTTGAATGATTGAATGACATATCATATCATGTATAATTGAATGACATGTGATATAATAAAATGCATTATTGTATGATTTTTGATTAGTTTTGATTTGATTTAAGTTTTAATTGTATGAATTTGGTTTATCTCAATTTTATGCTCGAATCTTGAAGAGAAATGTCGGGGATAATATTTTTCTTAAGATGAGTAAATTATAATAGCCCGTATTTTGACCTAGAAAAATAAATTTTTATGAGTCATTATAAGTCCAAATCACAAACTATCTTCTTCATAGTATTGAGATTATAATATTTTAATTACAAAAAAAATTTCATAATTTTTGGGCACCGGTGAAAATTTTTAAGATATTAGCACATGTCAGTACAAGTGAGAATTTTGGGACCATCGAGTATCCATTTTGTAAATCAATTTTATTAATATTTTCTAAATAAAATATATTATTTTTTTATAAATATTTTTTTAATTTTTAATGTCCTAAATTTATTTATATGAATTTTTTATTAAAAATTAAATAAAATAAGTAATTATATTATTATTTATTATAAAATATCTTAAAGCATTAAGAATTTATTTAATCCCTTTTTTTCTCCTCTTTATTCCAGCTAAATAGAGAGTGGGTTGGGGAGAATAAAGAGAAAACATAAGAGAGAGAAAGGAAAAGCTAGGATTTGGATGTCGCGAAGCCATTTTTGTCAATCAAGCTTATTAGGAGATAAGCTCAACTTATTGTAAGAAACCTTTACCCAAATTTTTTTTTCAAGAATTTTGTATTTTTTATATATTTTTTTGCTCAAATTTGTGTTCTCAATACATAAAAATGAGAATAATCTTCTATTGATAAAACTTTCACCACGTAACATTTTATATATGTTATAGAGAATGAAATTCCAAATATTTTAAGTATTTATTTGAGATTTTTTATAGGATAATTTTGAAACAAATATTTATTTTGACTTCTAAAAATAGTAATTTAGTTCACTAAACCTTCGTAATATTATTTTATGCAATATTTTATAATTTGATTAAATTCTAAAAAAGTGAATTTTTGTTCGATATGATTTTTTTTACCATTATGACATTTAAACACTTTCTAAATTAAGTTGAATTATGATTTATTTATTGCAATACATTGAAAATGAATGCGGATATATGATTGAGTAATAGCTAGTCGTTATTACTGTTATAGTATTGTGATAATAATATTTGTGTAAAAGATAAGTAAAGACTAGTTGGCCCATTTGTTGGAGATTGATTGACTTGTACAAGATGGTGGGCTGATGAATTTTCATTTAAATATTATGATGTAGTGTTATCATCTATTGATTCACGTAATACATTGATTGGAAGTTATAAGAAGATAATTATTGTGTCGTCATACAAAGAGTGACGACTCTATTTATTGAGCCAAAGTTTTTTTATACTGATGCAATGAAAAATACTATGATAGCTAAAATTCTTACTTATTTAGTACTAATATTGAAATAAATGTTTTTGAGGTATTGTTTATATTATTGTATGGATTTATTATTAACATTGTTATCGATTTATTAATAAATATATATTCATTAAACATGTGATATACAAGATATATTAAGTATGTGATTAAGATATTAATTTAATACTGGTATAAAATAACTAAATAATATGTATATATTCTTATATGATTTTAACAATCTTTAATGATATTTTGATTCAATACTATATCCGATTTCTATACTGATTGGCCTTACAAATAAGATGATTACTTTAGTGATTGGACACTCGTACTAATTTATTATATTTTGTGTCAAAAATTTTAATTGTTAAGTGTGGCAGAGATGAGGATGCTCAGGTAGATGAGTGGCTTTACCCTTAGAGATAGGATACAAAATGAGCATATACGTGAAAAGGTTGGAGTAGCTCCAGTAGAAGATAAGATTAGAGAGAGTCGCCTTAGATGGTTTGGTCACATAAAACGGCGGCCTTCCAATGACCCGGTTAGGAGAGTAGAGGTATTATATTTGACTTATGTTAAGAAAGGTAGAGGCATACCTAAAAATACTTGGTTAGAAAATATTAGGAATGACCTTTCTTTATTAGATTTAAACGAGAATTTGACCTTTAATATGACACAATGGAGAAAAAGGATTCATGTAGTCGACCCCACATAGTGGGATAAAGGCTTGATGTTGTTGTTTGTTGTTGTTGTCGTGTCATAAATTTTAACTATTTTTATATTGATTAAATGATCATATGAATACTACTGCTATAATTTGATCCTTAACATGCACACTGTTCTTTTACCGTGATTTGAATTTAGTTGTTAGTTTTAGTGACCTGCTCAGCTTTTTAACTCATTATATGTGGTTAAATGATTTCAGTTTAGGGCATTGAATCAGGATTGTGAGGTTGGTCAGGATTCCTTTAGGTTCAGGTTCATATTCTTTTACTTTTAGCTATTTTTTTATACTTAGGACATATAGATATTTGATAATTATATAGATCATGAGTATTACATATGATTTTTGGGAATGAATATAGATACGTACATTGATGTTTTGAAGTATAGAATCTATTTTGATGTTTATTACTGATAGATGATATTAGATAGTTTTTGTTGTTTTTTATTACAAGATAAATGAATAATTCTTCCAGATTAAATTCTTGGGCATCAGAGGAAGCCGGTGTTGGCCGACGGTTGGGAGGAAGTCTGTTACCGGTGGTGGTCGAGCAAAAGTTCAATGATGGTCGGTAGTCTGGCTGTGGTCCAACGATCGTTGGTGGTCTTATGATGGTCAAGGAGAAGCTTGGTGGAAAGAGAGATCTTAGATTTCTCTTTTTCTTCTTCTTCTTCTTTCTCCATCTTTTTTATGAAGAATGGAGTGGTATATTTATAGTTTTTTTTTATAATGGCTTCTGTAGTAAATAGTGAGAAGAACATGGACATGTTGTGACTATTTCAGATGGACGACCAATATTAACTCCCTTAATCACAGACCATTTATCAAGCATTTGAATACCTTAATCATGAAAGAATTTAACAATCTTAGACTCATTGGATTCGTCTCGTTGAGCCGCTTGATCCGGCTATAAGCATGACACCTTCAAAAATTATTTGGTCATTTAACTTATTCTTTGAAGTTTCTAAAAGTGCTTTAGGCCCTCAAGTTGGACCAATTTGGGCTAGGATTAGATCAAATTTAGTGTCATTGGGTTTGTCTTTTTGAGATGTTCTATTCAATTATAATTTTATCAAAATCAGAATTTAGATGGTCCCAGAATTAATTTTAGAAGTTTTTGATTCAATTTTACCTCTAGATTCATGCTTGATCAAGATTATTTTTTGATGATATATCAGTTGTCTCCCTATTTTTAGATGTTAAAGTCTATAACATATGAAAATAAGTGTAAGAGAATTTGAAATCGTTCAAATGCAAAATTATAATTTCTTGATAATTACGAGGCGTAATCACTCCCTGATGTCAATGTACCATTAGTGTCGTGAACCAAATAAAATACCCTTGAATATAATTTGAATGCATCCAAAAGTTGATGTATCGATTGGAGCGAAATTTTTGAAAATTTATGATCCAAACTTTAGAAATTGCTCTAAATGGATTCTAAAGGTTATGTTAGTTTCTAAAAGAAACAAAATCGAGTCTAAAAAGTCAAAAGATGGTTCCAGGGACCTCAAAAATATTTGAATTGGACTATCAGGGACAAAAAACTAGGCTTGCCCGGTCACTTGTACTCTTAGCCTGCTGGCTCGCCCGGTTGCTCATGCGCTTGGCTCACTGGCCCGTTTGGCCAGCCAATGCCCTAGATTGCCTAACATGCTTTTACAGCCCACCTAGCCCACACATGGCCTTTCTACGTGTGCATTTCCTTCTTGGGTCATGGCCCACACATGAGACTTCGTGGGCCGGACGGCGTGCCAACCGCAATCGGTTGGCTACAATTAGATGGCTAACCACTAGCTCTTAGTGTGTGTTGACCTCGATTTTGCCCAGACATGGGCATGGTGGCTTGAGTTGACCAAGTCAACCTTTGACTTGATCAACCCAAGCCTTAATTGGTCAAAATTGACCCATTAAGCCATTTTAGAGCCCAAATCAAATCCAATCTTTTTTTCATGGCTTGATCCTCACTCTCCCTTGAAGCCTTTAATGGTTTGACCAAGTCAAACTCTAACTTGGTCAAATCCGGCCCTTAATAGGTCAAATCAACCTATTTAAGTGGATTTAAGAGCTATTTAATGCATTTAAAGGCTCTAATTCAATTCCCTTGGATTCAAATTGAAAACCATGGCTAAATCCTGCTATTTTCCCTCCCAATTAGATCTAGATTCGATCATGGCCGTTGGTTTGAATTATAGAGCTTTAAATATCAAAATCTTAAGTTATTTTTGGACTTTTTGGCTCTTTCTCCCGATCCAAGCCCCCAAACCCTCTGAGATTTTGTGTGAGCACTCTTGGAGAGTTTCCTCATCTTCCCTGACCAGATCCCAGCGTCCTAGGCCCGTCGGTGGCGAGAACTCCGGCAAAACCGAGCCCCATGTCCCTTTCGAGCTGATTTTCGCTCGATCCAAGGAGAACCAGAGTTTGACGTCAACTAGAGAAATAGTCATGCAGTTACAACGAATCCAACGAGACCAAAAACGCAAAAATCCGACGGTTAGATCTCTCAAAAACCCTTAGAATAGGTCACATAGCTTCGTGTTAAATAGCTTTCGAAAAGCTGATTATTTTCCAAACGGATTTTCCCCCATGATTTCTGTTCATGTATAGGACTTATATTTAAAATTTCACGAAGTTTTGTTGAGTATCGAGAGAGAACGAAGTGAAATAGTGTTCTAGGGCTTCGGTTTAATCTATTTGAACTAGGTGAGATCCTGGCCGTTGATCTGTGGATCGACGGCTCTGATCCTGTCATTCGCGGCTTGATCAAACCACAGATTCGATCCCGCATTCAATTCTTTGGTCCAACGCGATCTGAGCCGTTGGATTTGAATGGCGTGGATCGGACGGTCACGGGACGTCGCCCACGTGGATAAGTGGATGACGCCGTAATTGCCGCATGATTGCGGCAATCATTGCCTGGCGGCGTAATCATTGCGCCGCCGGCAATGGTTAGCCGCGGTTTGACCTACCAATCAGATGCCGCCAAGTGTCAAACGCTGGATAATTCGGATTTAAAATCGATATTAAATGTTTTTAAACCTTATTTTCTTCAAAAAATCGTCAAAAATCCATTTTTTAGCCGAAAAATGCGTGCAATACCTCGAATTATTCGTATTCTTGGCCTCTTTAATTTAAAATTATTTTAATTGAAAATATTAGGTATATTTTTAATTATTTTAAAAACAGTAAGAAAATGCTTTTTTTAATATTATTTTATAATTACTATTATATTATAATACTATTATTTTAATTATAATATTAATAATTATATTATTTTAAGTCATTTTTGTTATCATTTTATGATTT
>NW_021318834.1:693400-704733 GCF_001605985.2 Dendrobium catenatum | reverse complement strand
AGGTGGCCATGCTCAAGCTAATAAAAGGGGGGCACCGTTATGATTTCTAATACTGTCTTATGCAGGTGCTTGCTTAGCCCCCCTGATATAATGAGGGCTAAAATCATTAAATAATTATAACTGCTACAGGTGGAGCTGCTTAGCCCTCATGATTAAGAGCATGGCTTGGCACAGGGTCAATGGTTTGAGTTATTTTCATTTCCAAATATAACTACTTGGGATTTTTATTAGGATAACCATGCAGGTCCTTTAGACTTTTTTTTCTGCTTTATATTTGATGTAAAATTTGTAATAATTTGTTAAAAGTTGTAAAAATGCAACTTTGAGTGTGGATATTCTTATCACTTGAATCCCAAAAGAAGAAGGCGTCCTCATAGGGGAGAGTCTTTTTCCATTTGGGAGATCGAGTGGGATGGCTTTAGATATCCAAAGAGAAAAGGCAATACCCTCTTACCAAGGGGGAATTGTCTCTTCGTTTGGATATTCAAGCCACGATGGATCCAAGGAGTCCAAGGAGATTTCTAAGGAGGGAGATCCAAGGAGTCAAAGGAAGAGTGATCCAAAGAAGACTGAAGACCTGAAGATCAATATCTCACTCTTTTGGCTGGGTTTCTACTTTTGCTCGACAATATCATCCCGGACGATGTTACCAAAAACAAAAATCATATAGGGAGCAAGAGAATTTCTACCAAGTTATAGCCACACAAAATACAACAGACTCAAGAAAAATATCCCACTCAAAGTTATTTGCGTCTGTCATAGGCTTAGAAATTCGGGTTGTTGGCAGTGGTGCCCGGCCACTTGACTTTTTGCATATCTGGGTTGTAATAAGGGAAATTTTCCTATGGCCAATTAGTTGATTATTCTGGATTTATATTGATGTGTTTACCTGATTGTGCAGTAGAATTATCTACTTTTCTAGGTTTCTTTCTTGCATGCCGTTTTTGTTTTCGTCTGGATCGTATTAGGCTCATTAAGGACAATAAAATTCTTCTACTCGCAATTAATATTTAAAATTTTAGAATTTTAAATAATATAGAAACCTAACGAACCTAGGGAACTGCCAAAATCGTCCGAGGTCGCATGTATATTACGGCATCCTTCTTTCCTTATTATAAGATATCTCCCTGCCTGCGGGTAGAGTCCGGATAATCTGGCCTATGAGGATGAAGTGCCAGACATAGGGAGACTCAGTCTTTTCAAAAAATTATTTTTTATAAGCCTATTTTTAAGATTCTATAGCATTCATGAGCTGACATTTTAACTAGCATTCATTGCATTAGTAACCAACAAAATAAAATTTAATTGCATTAGCTAGGAGCATCTGACCCACAAAAGTCTAGGACCACTTAGGAAATCCTCTAGATATCGGTCCTATTTCCAATAATTATATCACCCACCCATCTCTCATAATTGACTTCATAGCATGGTTTTAAATCGATTAGGTGGTTAGCTGGTTCCCCCAATCCAGGCCAGGATAAGCCCAGGTTTTGCACTACATTAGTTAGGACACGGGTCTTAGTGTTTCATAGAATACTAAGCCCAACTTAGATTTAGGATTTGAGGCTACTACATTCGGTCTCGTAGTATGCCTTAGATAGTAGGTAGGTCCCTTTTGTTCAGGGACCCTAAATCCTACTTATCCACGTCACAGGATGATGCCACCTCCATCTCTTCTCTCACGCATGTGATTGAGTGCATGATTTTATTTTTCCAGTTTCTCTCTAGTGCCCTAGAGCCTCCGAATGCTGGTATGAGCCATGCATGTTGATTGAACCCTTCGGACCTTTCTTCCCTTTGAGTAGGATTTCCTAGTATATACCCTCATTCTGATCCCACTTTTGGGAAGGATAATATACGATCCTTAATCGAGAGTTTTCTCGGGCTCCGGCCTGGGATGTAATTAACCACGGGGGCTTGCGCCCGTGGGAAACTCAGTCCCACATCTACTAAACCCCATTCGAACTGTTGTATTGGGTGGGGGAAACCCGTGACTAGGTCGTGTATATTACTACTCATTGGGGTGTGTTGGCGACAGCCTCTATCCTCAATGGTTATTCGTATGCACGATCCAATCTGTCCCTTCCAATTGACCCATTCACGCGGTGCTCTTTCGGAGGTCCACAGGTTTCTGGCGACCATGGTGGGACCAGTTTCTCTCTCCATCTTTGGATTCTATATTATCCTTTCTTGTGTGTACTCTGGGATTGGTACTCCTTAGATTAGGTCCATCCCACTCTTAGTTAGGGTTCTTCCTTAGTTAGGTTTCCTTCCTTAGCCAGGATTTCTCCCTACTCTACCTCTTTCCAGCCTTACAGGTTATTATGTCCTTTATCCATTTTTATCTACCTCTATCAAATTCTTATTCCTTTCTTCTTTCATAATTTTGATTCTAACAAATTCTTTTCACTTTCTTTTCTTTGCAGCAGTGCCCCGGCCCCTCAGCGCCGGTAGCCTACTATAGTTGTTCCACCTGTTCGTCCAGCGGCCAGGCGACCTACGCCTGTCGCTCCTGTTAATCAGGTTGCTCCGGCCCCTCAGCACTGGCATCCTGTCGCTGTTGTTACTTCTGTTGTTCTGAAGGAAGTACCTTGAGTTCGGTTTCCCCCTCTCGCTTCCACTAGGAAGAGAGGTGCCTAGACCGAGGTGTCTTCGCCCTCTTTTGGCTGGGTTTCTACTTTTGCTCAACTTTCTCACTTCGAGACTGCCAGGCAGACCCCGGCACTTCCAGTCGTCCCTGGTCCCCCTGCCACTCAGGTAGTGGGTTCAGATGTTCTGTCTACCTCCACCTCCGGCCTTGGGAGAAGGGCTAGGAGGAATAGGAATCGGAGACTTTGTTTAGCTGCATCCGAGGCAGAGAGGCAGCGGATGGTAGATGCGATAGCTCACCAGGTGCTAGTTCAGAGAGCAGTGGCTCCCAGACAGTCAAGACCACGACCAGTTACAGCAGTACCCACCCTAGATGTGATAGTCTCTCCTGAAATAGAGGCAGTCCAAGAAGGACGCATCTCCACTGACATGCAGTAGGGATGATGAGGATGTTTCCCGCATTGCGGTTGCTCCTCCTGTTACCACTACTTTTCCCCAGGTTAGGGTCCCCAGGGACGCTGGTGTTCGAGCCCTCAATTAGAGGATTCAAAACATCGTCCTCCTAGCTCGTTGTAGGGGGCCTGTCAGTCGGGAGAGGTTACTCCGACAGATTTCTCATGCTACTTTCCAATTACGGAGATAGACTGTGAGGAGACTTTGCAGTTGACAGAGGGGACAGACACCCCAGCAGTCAGTACAGACAGTTTCAGTTGCTAGGCCGCTAGTAGTTACTCCTGTAGTAGGATGACGCCCATGTCGTTGAGGACGAAGACAATAGCAGGAGCCTGCCCGACCTCAGGTCAGTTCAATAGTTCTAGCCCCAGAGTAGCCAGTTACCTGTACAGAGCCCCATCGCAGTAGACAGGTTTGGAGACGTCGACAGGCGGACACCCTTATTGATCCGGTACAGTTAGTGGAGACAGTACGACCAGTCGAGCTAGTACAGTCAGTGGAGACAGTACGGCCTGTCGAGCCAGTATAATCAGTGGAGACAGTACGACTAGTTGAGCCAGTACAGTTAGTCGAGACAGTACGACCAGTCGGGTTAGTACAATCAGTATAGTTAGTCGAAGCAGCACGACCAGATGAGATAACACAGTTGGCAGAGGCATTGCAGCAGGCTGATGCAATAGATCAGATGGATGTAGCAGTTTCTCCTGGGTTCGAGGTGGTCCTGATGACTTGTGATGAGGATGCAGTAGTTACTCCTGTTGGATCACCGGATCGAGTTGAGACACCTTTAGCTCCCAGCACTCATAGGATCATTTCTCCTATGAGTCCCTACATAGAGGCACTCCGTCGGATCTTTTCAGAGGATGACTCATTCGAGGATGAGTCAGATGAGGACATACCAGTACACCGGGTCCATGAGACTACCCATCGAGGTCACTCGGATGAGCAGTGAGAGCCCGAGGACCAGGATGAGCGGGAAGACCCCGAGGTAGGAGGGTCTCTGAGATCAGTAGCTACGGACACCACAGTCTTGCACTTACAGACTCAGATGGCCAGTGGGAAGATCCAACTCAAGGACAATGACTTGGTACAACCTTTAGATAGGGCTACCCAGACAATTCAGAGGATCTCCAGTCCCAGCCATAGTCCTAGCCACTGTTCCAGCCACAGTGACAGTCAGAGTTACAGTCAGGGTAGTAGTGGCAGATCACTCCACAGTTCGGAGGGAGAGTGGCAGCTAGCACTCTCCAAGAAGACCTAGCTGATGATTGAGTAACTCTACAGAGTTCAGAGGCAGTTGAGATGAGGTATCCCCAGGCCAAGTTGACAGTTGCCACTCCAGCTTCTTTGTTAGCACTTATTTTTTCTTTTTTTTCTTCTGTTGTAGTGCAAGATGAATATATTTCCTTTTTGCTTCTATTTGTAATAGAAAATATGTTAAAAAAATTGATGATTGTAACATCAGAAGCGAAGACAATCCCCCTTCCAGCACTTGGACTGAGGGATCTCGTTCTCCCTTATGTCGATGATTAATCAATAAAAGAAAAAGAGGATAACCTTTGAGTTTTTTTTTTTTTTTTTTGGTTAAAACCCACTCATGGGGCCTACGCGTTAATATTCAAAAAAGCGGTTACAAGGTCCTTATAAGGAACCTTCAGCTCACTACTGCTCGGAAGAGCTACACATAAAAAAGGAAAATAAAAACCTATGAGCCGATGGTTCCTTTTCCTACAATTACAAAAATAATTCAAAATTAAGTCCGGTCTGCGAGTCAACAGATCCCAAAAAAGGAAGCTCATGATGTATTCATTCCGCTCAGTCTTCCTGCAAAAAAACCAATAACAACAACCAAAATTTGCAAAATTCGAAAATAAACATACCTTTCCCTGATAGCATAGTTTGCCGTAACAAGTGAAAAACCTCCAGCTCTCCCAAATATAAACCGTAGCAAAGAAGAACAAAACCACCTCCCCTAGCACACAAGGATGAGCAAAAAAACTGTTACCAAAATCACCACTCCATTGCAAATAACCCAGGGGAACCAAAGAAAGAAAGATGTTACTAGTAAATAACCCCTCATACGAAAAACTGGAGCAAACAAAATCATACCCCGCAGCAGCAGCAACAGTATAGAGTTTAGCCAAATTAAAGAGCACAGTGTAACGACCAAAACTCCGCCTAAAACAACCACCAGCCATCCAAAGGTGCGCATCAACCAAAAGAAATAGGATAACCAAGTTCCCACAATAGAAATTAATCCACCAAAAGGGCAAGCTATCACTGTATATATCCAAAATAATAATAACAAAACAAACACTAATACTAACAGAGTAACCGGGAACACTCAGTAAAACCATACAGAAATAATTCCAAAACCAGCAATGACCAGCCAAAAACCAAAATATTCCAATCATCAGCCACCAGACCACAAACAACAATAGCAGATACCACCACAGATAATAAGCCAGTACAAAGGAAATAAAACAGAAATTACCCATACCTCATGTGAGGCAGAGAAGATTTATCAGACATCAACAAACCTTTAAAAGCATTATCTAAATTCAGCGCATCCACTTCCTCATAAACATTAAGATTTGCTCCATTCTTAGCTAACCAATCAGCACACCCATTTCCTTCCCTAAAAATATGAGAGATTTCAAACTTTATAGTATTCAAAAGCAACTTAATTTTCCTAATAATATAAAAACATTGCGCATTACCAAAAGAACCATCTCTAAAAATTTGAATCAGCCATAAAGAATCAACTTCAATCCAAACCCAATTATACCCCGTTTTAATACACAATTCTAAGCCGCATAACAGAGCATATAACTCAGCCATCATCACATCCAACTGTTTCATAGGAGCAGCAAAAGCAGCTAACATATCACCATTACAATCCCGAATAAGACCTCCCACACCAGCCTTTGTCAAACCCACCATACCATCAGTGTTTAATTTCACAAAAGGAGGAATAGGCTTTCTCCAAACAATAACAGAATCCTCCATAGCACTATTAACCCAATCAACATTAATACCACAAATTCTAGCTAAATGCTTACATCTAGAAAAAGATTTAGAATTAATAATCTTATAATTATATAACTGTAAAACCTTTCTTTTAATAGTATTAATAACAATAGCCGCTTCCATCTTAATATTATCATGTTTAGCCTCATTACGTGCTTTCCAAAGAAACCATAAAATGATGATCGGCAAAAGATTAAAAACATGACCTTTGTTTGGAAGTAACCAGGCATCCAACATTTCGAATAAGGTATAGCGATTAGGCAAGGAATTCTTACCAGTAATGTCATTGAAGTAAGCCCACACTTTCTCAGCAACCACACCATTAACAAAAATGTGATCAATATCTTCACACTTATCACAACATAAGCATTTCGACGCCAAAGAAAAACCTTTTCTTTGTAACAAATTATCCACCGGAAGGAAACCTTTTAAGCATCTCCAAACAAAAGTAGAATAAGTAATAGGAAAGGAGTTATGCCAAATGGCCGCAAATCTATGACATTTATCGTAAGAAGTGCGCACTTATCCCAAATTTTACCAAGGTGAAACTTACCATTAGACGTGGCAGAGCATAAGATTGAATCATTACAATTCACTTGTAAAGGAATTTTCTTAATAATATCAACTAAACAAGTAGGCACACAGCTATTTAACTTATCTACATTCCAAGCATTGTTTAAAATAAAAGAAGAAACTTTACAAGAATCCAAAGTATGTGTGGAAAGATACGAATCAATAGAGAAATCACCCAGCCATTTATCTTGCCAGAAGAAAATATATCTTTAATAACATCACAAATTTCAATATCATAAGGAAACTAACAAAGCATATTATTATCTTCTTCACTAATAAGATTAGGAATAATAAAATTCTCAGGAACAGGTATAATATTAGAGTGTTTAACAAACATATTGGCAAAGAAATCAACACCCGACTTAACTATGTCCTCATCTTCTTCCAAAAAAGTACCATCACTATTAATAATTTTATGAATTTTGCTTCTATTTTTATTCTTATTAGCAATAGCATGATAAAATTTGGTATTCCTATCTCCCTCCATAACAAATTTTGCATTAGCTTTTTGCTTCCAAAAAGCTTCTTCTTGCAAATGAAGCAAACATAATTCATTTTTCGCATTATTTAAATTATTAGTATTCTCCTCCGAAGGATTATTAAGAAAATTACCTTCCAACTCAACAACCCTGGATTCAGCATCAATAATATTAGAGAAGACATTTTTAAAAACAAATTTATTCCAATACCTCAGGCATTGTTTAAGTCTAGTAAGTTTCGACCAAAGTCTAAGCATACCACTAATATTATTGTTAGGAAAAACAGGGGGCATTCCAATTATTTTCAACAACCTTCTTAAAACTATCATGCATAAGCCACATGTTGAAAAATCTAAAGGCACTGGTGCCTCTCTGATTCACAACATTAATAGTCAGAAGCAGAGGAGCATGATCAGACAAAGTTTTACTTAAATGTTCAACATTGGTAGAAGAAAAAAGAGACAACCAATCATTATTAAACAGAAATCTATCCAGTCTTTGATAAAGGTTAGCCCTACTCCAAGTAAAGGAATTACCAAAAAAGCCAATATCATTAAGATTACAGTCATTGATCATATCATTAAAATCTTCCATCGCTTTAATATTGGGCCTAGAACCACCCCTTTTTTCAGTAGCATTCGAAATAATGTTAAAATCACCACCCACGCACCAAGGCCCAGTTATATTCACAGAAAAATTACAAAGTTGCTCCCACAGATTAAGCCTGCTCAATCTAGTAGAAGCAGCATACACAAAAGAGGCAAAACAATTTTTATTGAAAACATTAATATGACAATGAACCACTTGATGGTGATCCACGATTATATCAAGAGAGATAGTATTATGCCAGAATAACCATAATTTATTAGAACAATTAGCAAAAGAACTATTAAAACCTAGAAATCTAGCAGTTTCCACAATCTTATCAGCATTAATCATAGGTTCACTTAAAACAAGCAGTTTAATATTATGAATTCTGCAAAGATTTTTAACTCTATTTTTCGAATCTTTACCACCTATGCCCCTAACATTCCACATAATAGCTTTAATCATTACCATTTTTTGCCGAAGTTTGAGCTCTGGTAGATCTAGGAGTAGCCGGAGTAGTATTTTTACCATTCTTACCCTTTTTCTTACCACCCTTCTGAAGCCATTCCTCTTCCCCATTATTGATCAATTTTGGCGGAACAAGATTTAAAGAAGCCTTCACATTAGTAGGAGGGATAAATTCTCCATCTTCAACAAGATCAGCATGAGCCCCTCTACTATTTATCACCTCATCCTTGTTTCCCTGTTTAGAAAGTAAATCATTTTCAATTGCCACCGAATTAGAAATAATAGGCATTTCATTTAATAAATCAACAACCAAAATAACAAGTTTAGGACTCTTAGGTGTAGAAGAGATGATCTCCGGCTCTTTAGAAGCCTCGTTAGATTGATTTCCTTCATTCGAATGCAATGCTACCATCAAATCCGTATTGCCAATTTCCTCTGGAACCTCATCACCTTTCTCTTCCCCCTCCACAAATTGATTATTATGTTCTGTGTGAGGCGGTTCCACCGGAGTATCCTGATTATCATCAATATCTTCCACATTTGCCACTTCTATAGGATTATTCACAGCAGAGCCATGCCTCACACTGACATAATTAGCAGTTTTTTTAAATTCTGGATGAAGTTTGAAGCAATCCACGTTCGCATGCCCGTGCACTTTACAGTGCGTACAGAAATCTGGAATTTTTTCAAACTCCGCTTTTTGTAAGTAACCAAATGCCTTTGATCCAACCCAAACCTCCTTGGGATGTTTTTTCGAAATATCAACTTCAACCAGAACTCTGGCAACCGAAGGTCGCGTTCTGGACGCCGTAGCCTGATCCGTCTGTAACGGTCTACCAAAAATGGTACCCAAAGCATGTAACACCTTAGGATGAAAGAAATGCAAACGTAAATTAGGAAATGAAATCCATATAGGAACGATCGAAGATTTTTCCTTAATGTCAAAAAAAGGCGTCCATTTTAGCACACGCATTTGACAATTATGAATGAAATAAGATCTTCTAGCAAACACTCTGCTATAGTCTAAATCATTCGACAATTGAATAGCCACATACCTTTGAGTTATTTTGACACTCTTGATTCCTTTAGCTCTACTAACTTTGTAGTGAGGACTCATGAAAGAGTATGATCTCTCTATCTCATCCTAGGGGTGGAGAGATTTCTTCTTTTAAACTAAAATCTTTTTCAAATTGAAATTGAATTTAGAAGTGAAAATTTTCTTCATTATCTTGTGATTCTCTATCTCATAGATAACTATAGTATATTGATGCATAAAACTTTATAATTTTCTTAATCATGCTATTAATTCTTATCAGAGGATATGATTTATTTTATAGATCGTTCTTCCTTGTCCAAGAGAAGTAAGTCTTCTTCTCTTGTACTTGGAAGATGATTTTACAACTGAGAAATAGTTTTCTTTTGGAGATTTGGAAAAGGAAGCTAGTTAGAAAAAATGAAAAGATGCGCAAAGCGTCAAAAGTGAAAGATACACAAAGTGTATCAAGCAATTAAAATTTGTGCAAAACACATGAAAGTTGAGAAAGTGGCTCAAAAAGCCCAAAAGTGTTAAGTAAATGGCTTCCTTTTCTAGTAAATTTCTAAATCTCAGAAAATCTATATCCTTTTGATATTTTTGATACTTGAGTCTGAAAATTATGATTTTGAAATCATCATTATATATTGATATCCTATAAGATATGGAAGTCTATTCTCATATAAGAAATGAAAAAAAAATTAAATTTCTTTTTCTAATTTAAATTCCTTTTTTTGGATTAGATTTAAATTCAAGAGAGAAAAATACTCATATAAGTGAGATGTCAAGATTTAGCTAATATGGAGCTTGATCTGAATTAGTAAATTTAAATTGATGTTCCTTTTAAAATTAGAGAGAGTTAAGTACTAAACTCATTTGCGATATGTGCTCATTTATCACTTTTGACTAGGTCCACACCATCCTGTATTTGTTAGGATCGGTGATGTTGAGCCTTTATTAGAAAGTGAATTGCTTCTTTCTGAAAGTTTGTTAGGGATGTTAGGCCCTATAGAACTGGCCCAAATTTAATTAAAAGAGAGACGTGAATTGGAAAACTTTAAAACCAAAGATAAAACTCCAACCATAATCACCACAAAAAAGTGTGGAAGAAAAATAAATGCGGAAGTGATAAGAAGAAAAGAACACACCGGATTTATAGTGGTTCAGTCAAACCTTGACCTACGTCCACTCCTTGGAGGCACCCTCCAAGTATTGCACTACAAACGTGACTCTCCTTTAGCACCCATAGCTAGGCGAAGAAGCCCTTACAAAATCACTTCCACCTTCCCCGGTGCGGTGGAGTCGCCGGGTCCTTTGACACCAAAGAGATCTTCTTCTTTGGTGAACTTACCTCGAGACAAGCCTTGAATCCGATGGTACTAAGGTGCGAGTTCGCCGGAGCAACCGTGTGGATCCCCCACCACACTCCCTTGAGTTCCTCCCCATCACAAGATCTTCTCCCTCTCAAACTCCATCCTTTCCACTCTCCCTTTCAAGCTCTCTCTTCAAGTCTCCCCCACAAGAACGAAGCTCCAATGGCTGCCAAAAACACTTACAAAGTGCCATGCCAAAGCTTAAATAGAAGCTCTCAAAATGAGCTCATTAATGCAAGTTACCGACATTATCGTCCAGGACGATAGGCATATTGTCCTTGCCAATCAGTACAAATTAAGCTCATTAGCCCGGGACGATCAGAAGAAACTTGGTTATATCGTCATGGCCGATCTCACGATCGTCCTGGCCGATTAGTTTAAAACTAGTTCAATCGTCCTGATCATCGCCCTGAATAGAGTCTGGCCGATGTCAATCGTCCAAGCTATCGTCCCGGCAGATCTCACGATCGTCCTGGCCAATCTGATCGTATCAATCAGCCATTAATTCTTTCCAAAGATACCAGATCATTTTAAGCATAATTGAGTTAGATCGTCCTGGACGATAGGAATATCATCCTGGCCGATTTACTAAAATAAAGAATACCTAAACTGATTATGGCGGCTAATTCTTTCTGAATTGAGAATATCGTCCTGGCCGATACAAGTATCGTCCAGGCCGATCTGTTGACGGCTGCCTTAATGAGGATGCCCTAATCAGGGTTTCTGATTTTGGACAAATCGTCCAGG
>NW_021318834.1:639701-690646 GCF_001605985.2 Dendrobium catenatum | reverse complement strand
TATATCGTCCTGGCCGATTTCCTAAAATATTAAGGCCTAATCTGATCATGGCGGTTGATTCTTTCTTAATTGAACATATCGTCCTGGCCGATACAACTATCGTCCAGGCAGATCAGTTGACGACTGCCTTAATGAGGATGCCCTAATTAGGGTGTCTGATTTTGGACATATCGTCCAGGCTGATATTAATATCGTCCCGGACGATGTTATCAAAAATAGAAATCATATAGGGAGCAAGAGAATTTCTACCAAGTTATAGCCACACTAAATACAACAGACTCAAGAAATAAAAAAGATTACAAACTGACATAGACCTAGTCTACCCAATCTTGAGCTGGTTCCAAATTATAGTCTGATCATGTGGACCTGAAACGTTAGTTTAAAAGGCAATCATAGGAAAATAAGGAATGTTTGCTATCATCAAAACTATAAACCATAGATTTGCAACACTTCCTATCAGCCCTACTTTGATAGTTGAAGCCCACAGTCCATTCATATAAGATGAATGTGATAGGGAATGTTTAAATCATTCATTTAGACCATTTAGAGATGTGTTATTGGGTCCACACCCTCCTACATTGGTTAGGTTTGGTGATGTTGATCCTCTACTGGGATGAGATTCTCTTCTTTCTATCAGTCCTGCTCTGATAGTTGAAACCCCAGTCCATTCACATGAGTTGAATCTGATCGGGGATGTCGTAGTCTTTTTAGATTAGACTCTTTTGAGAGAGGTTTCTGGGTTCATGCCCACCCATGTTAGTCAAGTGAGGTTGGGTTTCACTTTCCCCCCTTGAGAACACTTTGATGGTTTCTTCAAGGTTGGGTTTCTACTAAGTTAGTTGTAAATCTATATAGTTCTAAATACTTTTCTTTGCTAGTGATGTAGTGCATTATATTGTAGATGTCAACATCACTACCTCCCGGGCTCAGGTCTTTTTGAGAAAAGATCGCTCCCTGCTGCCCTCTTTTGGCAGCCTACTCTCCCATTCATACACTGCTCCAAGCTGCCAGAGTGGTCCTATGAATATTGTAGTATTACTTTCACTTTGCACAGGGTCCTACCTGATTAGGGTAGGTGTTACCACTGTGACCTGCTGATAATCATAGATCTCACTCATGATTATCGGACTAGGTGTCAGGTATGCTCCCTTGGCACCTCAGATTTGTTTTCTTAGCTGTGGTGTAGTACACCTGTCCTCAAGTGTTAGCACCAAAGTTTCAGGAGCTCCGATTTTCCATTGGGAGATCGACTCCTTAGTTTCTTTACTCACCTACTTTCTACATTCGTACCCTACTCTTAGCTGCTAGAGTAGCCATATGATTGTTGTTTTGTTGCTTTTGTTCCCCATAAGGTCTTACTCGATCAGGGTAGGTGTTACCACTGTGACCCTTTTGATGATTCTTCACTTCTATACATGATTACCGTCCTCAGGTAGTAAGTGTGTCCCCTTTACTACCTAGAGCTGCTCTCCTTATGATGAAGTATACCTTGCCCTGAATACTAACATCACCACTTTGAGAACTTTGAGCTTCTAGCAGAAGATCAGTTCTTCTACTCTTTTCTTTGACCTATCCTACCATTTATACACTAGGCTCAGTCGTCGGGTTAGTCTTATAAATGGGTTGAGGTCACTTTCACTTCCCACAGGGTACCACCAGTTTGTGTGGGTGTTACCACTGTAAGATTTCTTCTACTTAGAGTTGTTGCCCTTAGTGGAGAGGGTGCTCCCTCGCTACTTTGACTCTTTTTCTCCTGCCTGGTGATATGGAGCATCATACCTTAGATGTTATCATCACCTTTTCCTTGAACTTTGATTCTCTAGTAGAGATTCAGCTCTTTCAGATACTTCTACCACTTATTTTCTCATTGAGACCCGACTCCTAGCTGCTTGAGAGGTCCTTTGGATGTTTTGTTATTGTTTCCACTTCTTACAAGGTCCCCATCAGTTAGTATGGGAATACCCCTGTAGCTCCCTTGAGGGTAGTCTTTCCTAGGCTTAGTCCTACTTTCTGTAGTATAGGTGTCCCCTCGCTACTTCAGTTCATTTGGCTTCGTTGGAATGAGATTACCCCTTTGCACACTCTACTGAGGGTGTATCTCTTCCAGCTCTGTTTGGGAGACATCATCCTGATGTCTTCCTTCCCTTTTGTATAGTGTTAGGGTTCCCTAGGAGATCCTGATGGCATTTGGATACACATGGCCACGACGATTTGTCCTCTACCATATGGTTACCAAAGCGCTAGAAGGAGTTTCCTAGGTGGCTCTACCCTTAAAATTATCCCATTTACTTCTTTCTCCCTCACATCCCTACACAGATACGTGTCAGACTGATGTTGAGGTGACTTTTACCTTCTATCATGCTGTTTGAAATGAACAGACATGTAGTTGGTCTTACTTGGTAGAGAGGACCTAACAGAGCACCAGGCAGGTTCTCCTCGCCACGCTTTTGATTGTCCTGTTTTGATCAGGCAGGCATCAGAGCCTGACTCTTTATTCACTCAGTTGAAATGACTGAGTGGGTATTAAGCTCTTCTTCATTTGCAAAGCCGAGCTGGTTGAGCAGATGTTGAAGCTTACCCGTTGAGTGAGCCCGACAGAGTCCCTGGGAGGCGCAATTCCTCAACAGTTCTCTTTTTACCCCGGATGTCCTGTAAAAGACTACGCAGGCTTCCACTTCGTGGTTCATGAGCTTCTCGCTGAGGTCAGGCAGAAGTAGTGGCCACCCCAATCCACTGTTCCGAAAGGAGCAGGAGGGGCGGGATCCTTTTAACCTTCTACCCCACTGTCCATATGCGGTCAGACTGGTAATTGGTTTTACCTACCGTTGAGTGAGCCCGATAGAGTCCCTGGGAGGCGCAATTCCTCAACACCCCTTTACTCGGATGTCCTGTAAAAGACTAAGCAGGCTTCCATTTCGTGGTTCATGAGCTTCTTGCTGAGGTCAGGCAGAAGTAGTGGCCACCCCAATCCACTGTTCTGAGAAGAGCAGGAGGGGCGGGATCCTTTCACCCTCTACCCGCTGTCCAGATGCGGTCAGCCTGGTAGTTGGTTTTACTTTACCGTTGAGTGAGCCCGACAGAGTCCCTGGGAGGCGCAATTCCTCAACAACCCTTTACTTCGGATGTCCTGTAAAAGACTAAGCAGGCTTCCATTTCGTGGTTCATGAGCTTCTTGCTGAGGTCAGACAGAAGTAGTGGCCACGGATTGATGTTTTGTTCCGCTGCATTTGATGATACATAGTAGCTCTGTGTTTGTTAGTCTGTGTGAATTAATTATTTGGAAGATTCAGTTCCGAACCAAATTCCAAAGCTAGATCCTGGTTAGTGCAGCTCCGTCGCGATCCAGCGCGGGCGGGATCCGTCTCGTCTCGGGTCGGGTCGTGACATCTTCCCTGAGTATTCTGTTCTGATCAAACAGACACCATATTTTGTGACTCTTTTGTTTGCTGTCTTGAGTTGATCACACAAATACTGAGTCACCCCAATCCACTGTCCTGAAATAGGCAGGAGGAGATGGGATCTTTTCATCTTCTATCCTGCTATTTGAAATGAACAGATAGGAAGCTGGTTTGACTTACTTGGTAGAGAGGGCCTGACATGGCACCTGGCAGGAACTCCCCGCCACCCTTTTCCCTGAGTGTCTTGTTCCGATTAGGAAGACACCAGATTCGTGATTTCTTTGTTTGCTGACCCAATTTGGTCAGGCAGATACTGAGTCACCCCAATCCACTGCTATGGGATGGGCAGGAGGATATGTGACCCTTTCACCTTCTATTCTGCTGATTCGATATAGTCAGACAGATAGTCGGTATGCTTTTGCTACTCTACCTTTTGGTTCTTCTCTTGGCTCTGCCTCTGCTACAGGGTAAGGCCAGGGGAGAACCCCTCTACCTTTTTCACCCTTGAGGTGATCGTTACTGTTGGTCCTCTCTTTAGCTCTACCCTATCCATAGGGCAAGGCAAGGAGAGATACCTCCTTTTTTTTTCACCCTTGTGGTGATCTCTACCTTGTTTTCACCTTTTAGGTGATCTTTACCATTGGTTCTTCCCTCGGCTCTGCCCCTGTTACAGGGCAAGGCTATGGGAGAATCCTCCTTTACCTTATTTTCACCTTTATAAGTGATCTTTACTTGAGTTCTCTCCTTGGCTCTACCGCTGTTGAAGGGTAAGGCCAAGAGAAGACCCTTCTACTTGTTCATCATGTTTGGTGATACTTTACATGTGCACTACTGTTCTTCCCTCTCTCCTAGGCTCTGCCCTCGCTGTAGGTTAAGGCCAGAAGAGGAGTTTCCTACCTTTTTACACCATCGTTGGTGTTCTTTACTCTATTTTTTTTTGCTTGTCGGTCAACGCCAACACGAGCGGTTCACTAGTTGTTCGCCACTCCTGTTGGGGGTCCGTTTGTTGACCTCGATTTTGTCCAGACATGGGCATGGTGGCTTAAGTTGACCAAGTCAACCTTTGACTTGGTCAACCCAAGCCTTAATGGGTCAAAATTGACCCATTAAGCCATTTTAGAGCCCAAATCAAATCCAATCTTTCTTTCATGGCTTGATCCTCACTCTCCCTTGACTCCCTTGATGGGTTTGACCAAGTCAAACTCTAACTTGGTCAAATAAGGCCCTTAATAGATCAAATCAACCTATTTAAGTGGATTTAAGAGCTATTTAATGCATTTAAAGGCTCTAATTCAATTCCCTTGGATTCAAATTGAAAACCATGACCAAATCCTGCTATTTTCCCTCCCAATTAGATCTAGATTCGATCGTGGCCGTTGGTTTGAATCATAGAGCTTTAAATATCAAAATCTTAAGTTTTTTTTGAACTTTTTGGCTCTTTCTCCCTATCCAAGCCCCTAAACCCTCTGAGATTTCGCGTGAGCACTCTTGGAGAGTTTCCCCATCTTCCCCGACCAGATCCCGGCGTCCTAGGCCCGCCGGTGGCGAGAACTCCGGCAAAACCGAGCCCCATGTCCATTTTAGGCTGATTTTTGCTCGATCCAAGGAGAACCAGGGTTTGACGTCAACTAGAGAAATACTCCTGCAGTTTCAACGAATCCAACGAGACCAAGAACACGAAAATCTGACGGTTAGATCTCTCAAAAACCCTTATAATATGTCACATAGCTTCGGGTTAAATAGCTTTTCTAAAAGCTGATTATTTTCCAAACGGATTTTCCCCCATGATTTCTGTTCATGTATAGGACTTGTATTTAAAATTTCGCAAAGTTTTGTTGAGTATCGAGAGAGAACGAAGTGAAATAGTGTTCTAGGGCTTCAGTTTAATCTATTTGAACTAGGCGAGATCCTGGCCGTTGATCTGTGGATCGACGGCTCTGATCCTGTCATTCTGCGGCATGATCAAACCACAGATTCGATCCCGTATTCAATTCTTTGGTCCAACGCGATCTGAGCCGTCGGATTTGAATGGCGCGGATCGGACGGTCACGGGACGTCGCCCACGTGGATAAGTGGATGACGCCGTGATTGCCGCATGATTGCGGCAATCATTGTATGGCGGCGTAATCATTGTGCCACCGGCAATGATTAGCCGCGGTTTAACCCACCAATCAGATGCTGCCAAGTATCAAACGCTGGATAATTCAGATTTAAAATAGATTTTAAATGTTTTTAAACCTTATTTTCTTCAAAAAATCGCCAAAAATTCATTTTTGAGCCGAAAAATGGATGCAATACCTCGAATTGTTCGTATTCTTGTCCTCTTTAATTTAAAATTATTTTTAATCCTAAGTTCTTAAAACTGATCAACAAACTGAAATAATTAAAATGGATCATAATCCACTAATATTTGAATTTCAACTAAAACATACTTTTTAGACTCCAAACAAACCTGAACTCTAGAAAACTTTAACTAACTACCCTGCTTAGGACCTATCTAAACCACACCAGCCTAACACACACATAGAACTGTTTGCTTGGGCACCACTTCTAGATCTAGGTTAGGCTGCTTGGTTCTATTTTTCTGCTGTGTGCCGGAGCTTTTTGTGGATTTCATTGCATGCTGTTTGAAAATGATTGGTGTGTTTGCTTACTTTTTCTATACTCTGTAGATGATGTGATGAGCGCTAGATTTTCCCCTAGGTTAAGAACGCCATATATATATATATATATATACTGTTCTTCGGTGCAGGTGACCATACTCAAGCTAATAAATGAGGGGCACCGTTATGATTTCTAATACTATCTTATGCAGGTGCGTGCTCAGACCCCCTGATATAATGAGGGCTAAAATCATTAAATAATTATAACTGCTACAGGTGGAGCTGCTTATCCCTTATGATTAAGAGCATGGCTTAGCACAGGGTCAATGGTTTGAGCTATTTTCATTTCTATATATATCTGCTTGGGATTTTTATTAGGATAACCATGTAGGTCCTTTAAAATTTTTTTTCTGCTTTATATTTGATGTAAAATTTGTAATAATTTATTAAGAGTTGTGAAAATGCAACTTTGAGTGTGGATATTCTTATCTCACTTGAATCCCAAAAGAAGAAGGCATCCTCATAGGGGAGAGTCTTTTTTCATTTGGGAGATCGAGTGGGATGGCTTTAGATATATGGGAGTTAGATTAGTGAATGGCTGAGTCCCAACCATTCACTAGTCTCTTTATTAGTCGTACTTACTTTTTATTTTTAATCTGCATGTGTAGGTTGCACCACGAGCACTTAATTTAGGCTCTTCTAGATCTAAGGACAGGTGTGTTTACTGCTTTTATATGTTTTCCCATGCATTATTACCTCGAGGGTTAGTGTAAACTTCAATTTAAACCCATATAACGTAGTGAAACCTTAAAGACAAAAATTAAGGACCCGTCTAGCGAACTTAGAAATTTTTTAGGGCTTAGGGTATATCACTGATTGACATGAAAACCTCAACACTTAAACTTAGTGACATCATAAACCTCCTAGAATTTTCTAGGAATTTTTAGGGCTTGTTAGACCCCTTAGTTAACCAACCCTAATTAAGCTGCTAAATAAGGTCTCGAGACCTTCCGAAAATTACAATAAATACATTTTAGGTCTGAACTTAAAAAACTCATAACTAATTGTAGAAAATTTCAAATTAAGAAAACTCACTTGCATTAGACTCCAATTAGGGTCTAATATTTATTAAAAATATTAGGTTTTCAGAAAATGGCCTAGATTAGAAAATCAACTTTTTGGTCAACCGTAATTCATTTAGGGCCCGAAACTTAGAAATTTCATAACTTTGCCTAGAAAACTCCAATTTCAGTGTACTACATGTCAACTACTCCTCTTAAGGTCTAATATTTTTCCTAGGGTGTTAGGAGACCCAAACCTAGCCCATTTCCCATAGTGACTTTTTGGACCCTTAGTCTAGTTCCTAGGAGGACCCGGGACTTTCTAAAATTGGCTAATATCTCTTGGACTTTAAATATCAGTATCCTCAGGTCTTAAAACTGATCAACAAACTGAAATAATTAAAATGGATCATCGCATGCATATTACTGCATCCTTCTTTCCTTGTTATAAGACATCTCCCTGCCTGCGGGTAGAGTCCGAATAATCTGGCCTATGAGAATGAAGTGCCGGACCTAGGGAGACTCAGTCTTTTCAAAAAATTCTTTTTTATAAGTCTGTTTTTAAGATTTTATAACATTCATGAGCTGACATTTCAACTAGCATGCATTGCATTAGTAACCAACTAAATAAAATTTAATTGCATTAGCTAGGAACATCTGACCCACATAAGTCCAAGACCATTTAGCAAATTCTCTAGATGTCGGTCCTATTTCCAATAACTGTACCACCCACCCATCTCTCATAATTGACTTGATAGCATTGTTTTAAATCGATTAGGTGGTTAGCTGGCTTCCCCAATCTAGGCTAGGATAAGCCTAGGTTTTGCACTGCATTAGCTAGGGCACGGGTCTTAGTGTTTCGTAGAACACTAAGCCCAACTTAGATTTAGGATTCGAGGCTACTACATTCGGTCTCCTAGTATGCCTTAAATAGTAGGTAGGTCCCTTCTGTTCAGGAATCCTAAATCCTACTTATCTGCGTCACAGGATGACGCCACCTCCATCTCTTCTCTCACGCATGTGATTGAGTGCTTGATTTTATTTTCCCAGTTTCCCTCTAGTGCTCTAGAGCCTCCGAATGCTGATATGAGCCATGCATGTTGATTGAACCCTTCGGACCTTTCTTCCCTTTGAGTAGGATTTCCTAGTCTATACCCTCATGTTGATCCCACTTTTGGGAAGGATAATATACGATCCTTAATCGAGAGTTTTCTCGGGCTCCGGTCTGGGATGTAATTAACCACAGGGGCTTGCGCCTGTGGGAAACTCGGTCCCACATCAACTAAACCCCATTCGAACTGTTGTATTAGGTGGGGGAAACCCGTGACTAGGTTGTGTATATTACTACACATCGGGTGTGTTGGCGACAGCCTCTATCCTCAATGGTTAGTCGTATGCACGATCCAATCTGTCACTTCCAATTAACTCGTTCGCGCGGTGCTCTTTCGGAGGTCCATAGTGTGCCTTCTGCACTTTTATTGTTCTCTCAATTGCTAAACATTGTCCATCAACTAATGCCAACACATATAATCACCATTATCTATAATCATCCAACTAGAAATGTTTGCAAACAACCCTCCTTTACAAAGAAATAGATCAAGTTAGACTGCTCGACATCACCCAACCTCAAACATTCCTAGTCAACTTTTTCCAAATGCATACTAAAGATCAATCTACATTAGTAATCATCTATTGCCCATCTTTCTACTTTTCTAATCTCTTCTTCTAATAAGAATAATGATTGAATATCACCCAATATCAGATATTCTCAATCAGTCGTCACACTCTATCGGACATTCTCAATTATTCAACATTTGATATTCCCACCATCTAAACACCTAACATTTCAAGTCATATGACATTTGATGTTCTTAGTCAACATTCATTTAATGGCTAACAATGATTGGCTTTTTGTCAAACATTGATGTCTAATGTCCTCGTTCCAAGAATGACTAAGCAGACTACTAATTGTCAGCAAACATTGGACATACCTAATATACCATTATTCAAATTCTAGCAACGTTCAATATTTGTCAATTGCAATGATTCATGCTCATCTTCCTTACTCTAGGTCTCCCCTCCTATAGGAATAGTAATCAATCATAAGCTTTGTGTTGATTGAGGATAAGGGAGAGCTCGTTGGAGTTAGTAGTAGAGAGAAGTATGATATAAATACTCTCTCACAAAAAAAATGGATGCAAGCTAAAGACTAGGATAATAGTAGTGAAGGAAGGATAAGAGAAGAGCCCAAAGGAGGGAGAAGGTGTCACACAGAGGAGAGGAAGTGAAAGCTTGATGAAATCTTGATAGAGCAAAGTTATAGATGACATAATATCTTGTATTTTGGGATATACTAAAACTATTGAAGTTGCACTCAATCTTGAATTATGAAAAAGATATACACTAGAGTACTTATATAATATATTTATATAAGAATTAAATTTTGATATTTACGCATTTTTCATTTAAAAACACTTAAAAACTAGCCAAAATAGTTTTAAATCATGCTCTAATTTTACAACAAATTGATATTTCATGGAGCATATTGTCATAAGATTAAAAAGAAATAGGAAGTGTAAAATTTTTAAATGTTGTTTAAAAATAAACTTTTATATTTAACATAATCAATAAGAAAATAACCAAATAATTCTTTTTTTTTTTCAAAAAGAAGAAATTATTAAGATATTCTAATATTATTTATACTCCCATAAAGTATTTTGTTAAATTTCATTAAAATTAGTGTTGTAGGAAAAAAAAGTATATATATATATATAACGTAAAATTTTTAATTTTCAGTAAATTTAATGTTTTTAAATTAATTTTACCCGGGTACCGCCGTTCCCGCGCTCCTCCATCGCCGACCATGTGTAATTCCATCGCCGCCGACTTGAGAAGATGGACTTTCACCGCCGCCTCCTCTCCTGCACCTCACTCCGCTCCTCCCGCACCCTCCATGCCCTTCTACTTATCTCCGGCCAGTCAGCCGATATTCTTCTTGCCACCGACCTCCTCAACCTCTACTCCCGCCTGGGCGATCTCCCCGCAGCCGCTCTCTCCTTTAACCAAATACCCAAACAGAACATCTTCTCCTATAACTCCATGATCTCTTCCTTCGTTCGCCATGGCTTCTTTACCGACGCCTTCCTCTGTTTCCACAGCCTACTTGCGGTCCCCCATCTTCGACCTGATTCCTTCACCTTCCCCGTCGCCCTCAAATGCTGCACGGCGTTGGAAGATATCAAAAAGATGCATTCTTTGGTAAAAAGGTCCGGTTTTGGGACGGATTTGTTCGTGTCGTCTTCATTGATCAGCGGATATTCAAAGTTTGGGTCCGTGGAATATGCAGAGAAGGTGTTTGACGAAATGCCTCTTAGAGATTCAGGTTGCTGGAATGCTATGGTATCTGGGCTTTGCCAGAGTGGAAGGGAGGATTATGCGGTTCAGGTTTTTAACCAGATGGTCAAAGTGGAGGCTTGTGTGGATAAAGTTACTATTTCAAGCATTCTTCCTGTATATGCTTCGCTTAATGACTTATTGATGGGTATGACTGTGCATGTTTATAGCATAAAACATGGTTTGGATTCTGATATTTTTGTATCAAATGCTTTGATTGATATGTATAGCAAACTATGTTGTTTGGAGGATGCAAGACATATATTTGATTCGATGGAGTGCAGAGATTTGGTTACTTGGAACACTATGATTACCGCTTACGAACAATTTGGCGATTCGACTGTGGTGCTTGAATTTTTCGGTTTGATGAAGAGGAATGGACTGAAGCCTGATATTTTAACATTGGTTAGCCTGTCTTCTGCAGTTTCTCAGATTCAACATGAAGGTAATTGTCGTGCAGTTCATGGTTTTTTTGTGAGAAGAGGATGGGATGAGGACGACATATTTGCCGGCAATGCGATTATTGATATGTATGGGAAGATCAACAAAGTTAAATATTCTCAGGATGTGTTTGATAGAATGCATGTAAGAGATGTGATCTCATGGAATACTTTGATCACAAGTTATTCACAGAATGGACTTGCTAATGAGGCTATTGAGATATATGAAAACATGGGAAGGTATGAGGGGTTGAAACCAGTTCAAGGAACATTTGCTAGTATTCTTCCCGCATGCTCGCACATTGGAGCTTTAAGAAAAGGAACGCAAATTCATGGACAGACCATCAAAGCGGGTTTGCATTTCGACGTGTTCGTCGGCACATGTCTCATAGACATGTATGCAAAATGCGGTAAGTTAGTTGATGCGATGGCTTTGTTTGTTGGGATGCCTATAAGCAGCTCTGGTCCTTGGAATGCCATCATAGCTGGACATGGGAGTCATGGGCAAGGCAAGAAGGCATTGGAACTATTTTCGGAAATGCAGAGGGAAGGAGTAAATCCAGATCATGTCACATTTGTTTCATTATTATCAGCTTTTAGCCATGCTGGGCTAGTTCAGCTTGGCAAAGAATACTTTCAGCTTATGAAGTCAAGGTATGGTATTGAACCAATGGTGAAGCATTATGCATGTATTGTAGACTTGTTGGGTCGAGCTGGGCATTTGAATGAAGCCTACAAACTTATACAGAATATGCCATTGAAGCCAGATGCTGGTGTTTGGGGAGCTTTTCTAGCTGCTTGTAGGATCCATGGAAATGTTGAGCTAGGAAGATTAGCTTCAACATGGCTGTTTGAAATTGATCCTGAGAATGTTGGCTACTATGTCTTGTTATCGAATTTGTATGCGAGAGGTGGAGAATGGAAAGGTGTTAATGAAGTTAGATCTCTGGCAAAACAAAGGAGTTTGTTAAAGACACCTGGATGGAGCTCTATTGAGGTAAATAATAAGGTAAACGTATTTTTTACAGGAAATCAGTCCCATCCTCAGTATGAAGAGATGTACAAAGAGCTAGTGATCTTGTTGGCAAAAATGAAGAACATTGGTTATATTCCTGACTACAGCTTTGTGCTACAGGATGTGGAGGATGATGAAAAGGAACATATTTTAGCAAGTCATAGTGAGAGGTTGGCTATAGCATTTGGTATTATAAGCACAAAGCCTAAAAGTGCTCTTTATATTTTTAAAAATCTAAGAGTTTGTGGAGACTGCCATAATGCTACTAAGTATATATCAAGGGTTACAGAAAGAGAGATCGTTGTGAGAGACTCCAATCGTTTTCATCATTTTAAAGAAGGAAATTGCTCTTGTGGAGATTACTGGTGATCTTAAATTATTCAACTCCCTATAAGAGCTAAAGAAGAGAGAGACAATTACTTGAAGTTTGGAAGTAACACCAATAGACCAAGAGCCTGCAAGAATTGGTGTACATAGATGATGATGAGCCAGGTGAGGTAGGATTTGGATGAGGTACAGGTGGTGGGCATGCCATTGTTTATGCTGCAACCACTCGATGTTCCTCGCCTGTATTCAACATAGTTTGTTGGCCATAGTTGTCCAGCACATATTTTTTTTCAAGCAAACAGTGATCAACAGCCTCTCACCATCTCTTATTGGAAAAATTATTCTGTGCGGAAGTCGAATCCCGTCCGGATAACTAAGCATGCAGCTCGGTACCTCAATACCGCGGCTCGATATCACTGTGTAGCTCATTATGGTTGGTATCCGGATGTAGAGCTGCGTTCGATATCCGCACTGAATAATCTCTCCTCTTATTGAGTTAATGACAGCAATAACTTGTATTGGTAAAATTTTTCCTTATAGCCCTTGCTTCGACAGTATTGGCTCTAAAATGCTATGCTACCTGGTACAATCTTTCTTAAATTTCAGGTTTTGACATTATTGTTATAAATTCATTTGTGGTAGATATTGTCTACTGCTTTGCTTACACTTCCAACAAGGTGCTCAAACCCTCTTAGTCTTCTCATCAACTATGCCCTTGTTGAGGGGACAATAGGTGATGATATGAAGATGTTCTCATATAAGATAATTCATGAGAAGATATTAGAAAAGAGATCCAGCGAGATAGGATCAACAAATCTTATCTCAATTGATATAAAATACTATGAGGAATTATACTATCAAAGTGAAAATCAAGTAAGAAAATTTGGAAACGATCAATCTCCCAAAGGGAGTGGATTTTCTAATATAATTATACCCGATGACACATACAAGAGATGCTCTCAATAAAAGAAATATGCTTGCATTTTGATTTAGGGTTTAGGTTAACATCAAAAGTAGGCAATATATATAAGACTATTATCTATATAAGTGTGTTTAATGTTGTTTAAGTTAATATGTGTATAATGTTTTAGACTAATAAAATCAAATCAAATGAAACTTTGATTTTAAATATTTTGAATTTTCTCAAAATAGCATTATGAAGTTATATTAAATTCTATGGTGTTTGAGATACGCAGTTTCTTGGATATGGCTGGATATTATAAGAAGTTTGTGAAGGGGTTTTTTCATATTTCAGCACCTCTGACGAGACTGACTCAAAAGTCAATAGCTTTTGTCTGGACAATTGAATGTGAGGCTAGTTTTCAGAGATTGAAGGATTATTTGACTTATGCTCCAGTTTTGGCTCTTCCCTCTGGTATAGAGGATTTCATGTATCCAGTGATGCTTCGCTGAGAGGTTT
Source organism: Dendrobium catenatum (assembly GCF_001605985.2). Classification (NCBI taxonomy): domain Eukaryota; kingdom Viridiplantae; phylum Streptophyta; class Magnoliopsida; order Asparagales; family Orchidaceae; genus Dendrobium; species Dendrobium catenatum. The sequence goes on along the minus strand of NW_021318834.1, from coordinate 676,989 downwards.
GGGGTGTGTTTTGATGCAGCATGGTCGGGTGATAGCTTATGCTTCAAGACAATTGAAGCCACATGAAAGGAATTATCTGACACATGATCTAGAGTTGGCTGTTGTTGTATTTGCTTTGAAGATTTAGCGTCATTACTTGTATGGTGTCAGGTGTGAGATTTTTACGGATCATCAGAGTTTGAAGTACATATTCACTCAAAAAGATTTGAATTTGAGGCAAATGAGGCGGCTTGAGTTGATCAAGGACTATGATCTGTCTATTCAGTATCAGTCTAATAAGGTTAATGTGATGGCAGACGCTTTGAGCAGGAAGTCTTCTGGATTATCATATATGCAACTCACTTTGGATGAGTATTTGATACGAGATATGGAGAAATTATAGTTGGAGGTGATTTCTTCTACTGATTGGGATTCTGGTATAGTGACTCAGATGATCATTCTACCCTCTTTAGAAGAAAGGATTCATGAAGCTCAAAAATTAGATGCAGAATATTCGAGGTTGATTGATCAGATTAGATCTAGTAAAAAATATGAACTACAAGCTTATGATTATGGTGTAATTTTCTGTAAGGATAGATAATGGGTTCCTATTTTTGGAGATCTGAGGTAGGAGATTTTACATAAGGCTCATTATTCATGCTATATTATTCATCAAGGAAGTAGCAAGATGTACGGAAATCTGAAGAGTATGTTTTGGTGGCCTAGATTGAAGAAAGACATAGCGGAGTTTGTTTCAAAATGTGAGACCTGTCAGGTAGTGAAGGCGGAGCATCAGCGACCGAGAGGTCTTCTGTAGTCGTTACCTATTCCTGAGTGGAAATGGAAAGAGGTGACAATGGATTTTGCTATGGGTTTCCCCAGATTGAGGCAGGGACATGATGCTATTTTGGTTGTTATTGATCGACTGACAAAATCTGCCAATTTCCTTTCGATTAGACAGATAGATCTAGTGGACAAGTTAGCACATATCCATGTTAAAGATATTATCAGGTTGCATGGTGTACCGAAAGTGATTGTATCTTATTGGGATGGAAGGTTTACCTCTAGATTATTGAGAGGTATTCAACATGGAATGAGTATGAAGTTGCATTTCAGTACGGCTTTTCATCCGCAAAAAGACGGATAGTCCGAAATGACTATTCAGGTATTGGAGAATCTTATGAGATTATGTGTTTTGGATTTTGGAGGTAGTTGGGAGGATCATATCCCGTTGATAGAGTTTGCATATAATAATAGTTATCAGTTCAGCATAGGAATGGCTTCTTATGAAGCTCTCTATGGCAAAAAATATAGGACTCCTTTGACTTTGACAAAGGTGTGAGATAGATAGGTGATAGTTTCAGCCTTTGTAGATGATTATACTGCAAAGATCAATTTGATTAGAGAGATGTTGAAATTCGCACAAGATAAATAGAAGAAGTATTACAGTTAGAAGCGCAGATTGGTTGAGTTTCAGATTAGTGACCTAATATATGTCAAAGTCAATCCTATGAAAGGTGTTAGCATATTTGAGAGAATTAGCAAGCTCAGTCTAAGGTATATTGGACCTTTTGAGATCAGTGAGAGGATTGATAGTTCTGTTTACAAGTTATTGTTACCTGATCATATGTCCGATATACACAATGTGTTTCATGTATCATCTTTAAGAAAGTGAGTATCTGATTCTGGGAAGAGATTATATGTTGATGATGTTGAGGTTCATTCAAATCTGCAGTATAGAGAAGAACCAGAAAGAATTTTGGCATATGATGTGAGAAATTTGAGAAGCAAAAATGTTCTTATGGTTAAGGTGCAGTGGAAGTATAGGAAAGCTAGAGAGACTACTTGGGAGAAGGAATCTGATATGAGACAGTTGTATCCAGAAGTATTCTGACTCATTATGCTTTGAGAATGTCGAGGACAAAATTTTTCTTAAGGTGGGTAGATTGTGAAACCCTTTGAATTTTCATGATTTTTTTGGTTAACTTAGAGAAGTTCAAATCACAAATCGTCTTTCCAGAACATTTATAATATCGTATTTTAGCTTCCTTAATTTTTTTGTAATTTTTGGGTACTGTCGAAATTTCTTAAGAAATCGGTACCTGTGGGTACAAGTGGGGGTTTTGAGACCGTTAGGTGTCCGTTTTACAAACCAATTTCACCATAATTTTTTAAATAAAATTTGTTAAGTTATCAATATTTTTTCCAGTGCTTAAAAAACCGGACCGGACCGGCCGGTTCGACCGGTTCAACCATGAACCGGTCACAAGGCCAGTCCGGTTCAGCCCTAAAACCGCTTCTACAAAGAACCATACTGAACCGGTCAGAACCGGTGGTTCAACCGGCGAACCGGTGAATCGGTCCGGTTATTTTTGAACCGGCCGGTTCAAATCTCACATCTCACAAATTTTAAGTATTTTTTTAAATAAATAAATTAATATATATTAAAAACATTTAATTAAAGTTACATATATTTTATATAATAAGTACTTTTGTCCTCAAAGGATCATGAAACATCTTCACATAACCTCCCCATGTGCTCCCTTGGTGCAAGGAATCTAAATATGCTATATAAACAATAGCAAGAAAGTGTTTCTAAGGGATGTGGGACTAAAGAAAAGGTGTATGGGGATCAAGGGTAAATGGGGAGTGATTTAAATGGACGGTTGATGTTGAATCTATTTAATCGTAGACCATTTGTTAAACATTTAAAGGTATCAATGATATAGGAATTCAGTGATCTTATGCTCGTTGGATTCTTCTCGTCGAGCCGCTCAATTCGACTATAAGCATGTCACATTTAGAAACAATTTAGTAATCCAAATTATGGTTCAAACCCTCCAATAACACTTCGGGCCCTAGATTTGGACTAAATTAAGTAGAACTTGGGATCATTGGGTTCATATTTCCAAGACATTCATTGATTATAAGTTTGCTAAAATCGAAATTCAAATGGTCCCAATTTTAATTTCAGAAGTTTCTAACTTGATTTTGAGTCAAAATTTGTGCCCTATCAAGATTATTTTTTGACAATGTATCAATCCTTAATTAAGCAAATGATCACTTTTTCTTCTTAAATGCAATTTTTGCATCTTCTCAAAAAAAAAAAAAAAGCAAATGATTAAAGAAATTTAGGTTTTTTTAAAAAAAAAAATTTTGACTATGCCAACTATTTTTTTTAACATGCCAACTATTTTTAATCAAGTTAAAATATATTACCAAACATTTAGGTTATTTCAACGATTTTTTACTATTTCTTACAATTAACACCTAAGGTTTGAGAAATTATTTAAAATGCCACATAAATTAGAAAAATTATCAAATTATTGGGAATGGATAATATTTGACCTGCGGCTTCGAAAAACTCAAATCAAAATATCGGAAAATATAGATTTCAAAAAATATAGATTTCCACTAATTTACTAAATCAAGGTTTGGCTATAGCTCTTTTAAAGTCATAAATCGAATTTTCTAATTTTGTTGATATTTTTTTATAAACTTTCACCACTTAGACGGTAGTTATGAGTAATATAAAATAATTAATACATTAAAAAAAAATATTTCAAATAACCAGCTCGCCCAAACTCAGCAGCCAGGATTCATTCTACCTCTATTAAACTACTACAAAAAATGCATACAAATTCATCTTTAGCTACATATTTCCAGCATCAAAATACTGCAAAAGCATGCAAATATTATAACGTTCTGGTAGTTCAATTGGCACATTATGTTGATTTGATTCTCTATAATGTACTCGCACTATAGTTTTAGGGTTTTTTTTTTCTAAAGCATAATTACAGAGCCATATCCTCGGTGTTGAGCCTATCAAGGCCAACTCAATATCTGGAGCGACTTCTCAACCTACAAATAAAAAAGATTCATTTAATTAACCAAACCAAGTCTGTACCAATAGCATCAATTACGGCATACTATGAAGTCACCTCGGCGAATGCGACGGCGAACTTGATCGAGAGCTTGACCGAGAGTAGTATCTCCTTGGACTCCTACTTCGGCTCCGTCCGCGGCTTCTGCTGCGTCTATGCTTTCTGTAACAACATAGTAGAGATTTTAATAAACAATGAGCTACAGGTCGTGAAATTAAGGCTTCGTTTAGGACGGGTTTTTTATTGCTCCTTAAAACAGCTTTTTATTTTTAAAATTAAATTTTTTATACTTGAAAGCTGCTTTAAAAAACAGTAAGAAAGCCGTCCCAAATGAAGCCTACAAGTTCATTTGGAACGGCTGCATTTTTATTTTTTAAAAAATCAGCCAACTTTCTTACAACTATTACACTCTAGTAGATCTAACTATAAAAAGCAACTTCTGCACAAAAATTTCTTATAAGGAACAAAAAAACAATAGCATAGCAAAAGTATGTCAACATTTTGAAAAACAAGGGAATGAAAGAACTGTCCAAAGTATAGCAGCAAATAAACTACATGAAATCAAATGATATACATAATGATGGATTAGACGACATTGATACCTTGCTGGAGAATGGCTTCGGCTTCGGCTTCGGCTTCGGCTTCGGCTATGACTACGGTGTCTGTAGCGGCTTAATCTACTTGTTTCTGCAAGTTTTTCCAGCCTTTGTCGTTCCTGCTCGCGCTTCTTGGCCATTTCGGCGGCAGAATCCTTCTTAACTATAAGATTTATTTATGATTTACCAGAAGGAAAGATTATTATGGTGTACCAATATGATATATAATTGATGTCATGATTATTAAGTCATCTTACTCTGTTTGTTCAGTTGTTTGTTCATTATTCTTTTAAGACGTTCTTGAGGAGTTTCCTTCTTTTCAATCTGCTCGGCCTTCACGGCTCCCCCTGGAGCAGCCTTGCTAAGTTTAGCAATTCCAGTGGTGCTAGAATCATGAAACATTTACAATTTACATCAATAATCATCACAAAAATCATGATAACATACTACATAAATAAAACAAGGATATTCATGAAACATTAAGCCCGTATAAAACCTAATTGCTTTCACTATTCAATTCTTCTATATTTAAAAAAGAGTGAACGCCTGCATACTATAAATGAGATTGTTAGGAGTCAAGAACCAAGTTCATTAAATAGCACAATATTAGGGGGGGGGGTGAGTGAGTCGAGTTGGCTCGAACTCGACTCATTAATGAGCTCAAAAGTCGAGCTTATCAAGCCACGAGTTCGAGCTTGAGCCCAACCTGGCTTGGCTCCTAAGCTCAATGAATAACTCGATTAATTTAAAATATATTTACAACTCATTTTGTTTACAGCCCTACAAAATACAACCTATCTCATTTCCCAACTAAAAGGACAACTAAACAAAAATTAAAAAATAAAAAAAAATTAAAAGGACAACTAAAAATGAAGAACATTAAATACCTGGCATTTCTAGAAATTTTAGTGTTCTTTTCATTTTCTAGGGATAAAGCTGATGCAGGATCAACATGCAGTGCTTCGAGTATCCGGTTTCCTGATGACCTGCAATAGAAAAAGACAAAAAAATCAATGATGTATACTTTCCAATATAGGCAACTGTTGAACTCTCACATTCCTTCAGTTAAAAGAAAAAAATGTGCTCATCTGCATATGAAGGAAGAAAAGAAATAAGCTTTTAACAGCTTGTAAGTTCGGCAAACCCAACCCCAATATCCTCCCTCGCCACCATGGAACCTACAAAAGAACTTTTCTCCAAAAAACAAGACTAAAATATGCATAATCCTGGGCTATATCTGTCACCAAAGGCCCAATGGTGAAACTGGGGTAGTAATGGACTCCTGCTCCCTAGATTTGAGAAAATCCTAATCCTAAAACTTTTTCATGTCTATTTATATTATAAAAGCTTAGTAAATCAGGCTCCCCTCCCCTCTTTATTTTGGATAAACACTTTCTCCATCCAATCTTAATTGAAATCCTAATTCCGCCACTTTAAAGGCCCATATAATAGTCCCTAAGAAATCAGAACACCACCAGAATAAGTTGTAGCAGAGTAAACATGGCCCAATCTATCTTTGCAAATATTAAAGGTCGAGTGCTCCGACCGGTTCTGAGAATCATCTTGTAATGGAGATGATGGTGGAGAAATTGCTCCAATTTTTCGATCATTCATGTCAATGGAGCCACCAAACTCTGTAATGTACTCAATTTTCGGAGGCTTTGGTTTGCTTCTATGATGACCATTATCAGAATGTACTCTGTCATGTCTCCTTGAGTATGAAGGTGAATGCGACCTAGACTTGGATCTTGATCTGCCAAACAGAATAACACACATGAGATTTCATCTCCAAAGAGATGGCTTGGTATTATCAGCAAAGATCATCAACAATGTAATTGTAGCATATACCTTCTGGAGTGAGGATAAGCATCGTATGTGGGACTTCGCCTAGACTCCCTACAATAGATACTTCAGATTAAGGAAACTTAACATAAAAATAGTATCTTTAATGAACCATAAAATGATATGCTAAAGTATTGTACCTATACGGATCATTATATGGCGCTCTTCCTAGAATTCGTGCAGCTTCTCTCTCCTTTTCCCTTTCCATTTGAGAAGCTTTCCTTCTTTCCTTCCTGCTTAATTTCCTCTGCAAATTTTAAGGTGCTTAAGTACACAATTCACTGTAAATTATCAAATCCATATGGCAGATATTTAAAGCCATGAGAAACTTACAATAGATGGATCCCCTCTTATTACTTCTTTTTGTCTTTTCTCTTCCTCCTTGGCTTTTTTGTCCATATAAACAAGCCAATTATACCTCTTGATACCAAAATCTTTGGCAAGCAGCTCCATTCCTTCATCATTGCTTTCATCACTACTAACATCCTTCTCATCCTCATCATCATCCTCATCATCTTCATCATCTTCATCAGTATCAATAGCATGGGGTTCCTCATTGCCATCTCCTTTATAGGAGAATCCTACCTGAGAATAAGAACCTTTGCTTGCTGTTGGTTGAGATGAGTGTGCCCTGTGGAAATGATATAATTATGAAAAGAAAAAATTAAATTTGCAAATTCATTCATAAAAAAGTATTATCAATCATTGATTAGTACAGATGTAAAATTTAGCCATTTAGAGGTTCCATAAAGTACATAAACTTACAGTATTGGATATAACTCGAAAGATAAATTAATGCTTTGAATATTAACTCATAAGGTAAAATAAACCACTTGAATTTTAAACCTTTTCACAAACAAAACACCGTGCCATAAAAGGGTCTGAAAACACAAAATAGAAACGATGCATCACGTTTAATACAAACCAAAAAAATTTTCAAATTTGAACGAAGTTTTCCATACAGTACAAAGCAAGAAAATGACAAACATATGATCACTATTCTATAGCTACATAACCTTTAGCAATGCATACACTGAATAATGAACACAAGACTCGATAGATGCAGTAAAATGAAACCAAAAAAAAAAAAACCAGATACACATCCAACTTTCACATTTCAAAATTTGTAATTATACATAGAACCACTATATATCAAAAGAGACTAGTGGAATGCTCAGTAGAAGCAATAAACACTTGAGAAATCTCAAGTGAATGACCAAAATGGACCTACCGGTTTATATGATGCAGCAGTAACAGAGCTCGTCCTAACTACTGGAGGACATGATAAACAACAAATTTCACAAAAGACCAGTGAAACAACAATCCCACAAGACTGCGGAAACCAGAATCAACTCAGACAAGTAGCAACTAGCGACAGCTTAACATACCAGCTGACGCAAAGTAAAAAATTCGAAAGATATGTGATCCATAATAAATTTGCTCAAGCTTCATATTAAACAATATAAAGTTATTCCCATTCCTTCCTCTTCTGCTTTTCACCTGTCTAATGGCTGAAAGGTAATGCAATGAATGCATAAAGTTGATTAACAAAACTGCACAAATAATTTTCAATCAATGAAAAATCATACAAATCTAGTTGCCCTTTCCTCATAAATATGGACGGACAAGCCATTTAAAACAACTTCGAAGCCCCACAGAGAAAATGTAGACAACATTAAAAAACTTATTCTGATAAAACCTCATTCTATGAATTATTACGTTATCCCATTACACCTCTAACATGAATTTATATAATCCATGTAAAAAAGTTGCATAAAAAACAGTGAAGTCTAAGCAGACAAGTAGCACTTGGTTTGCATACTAAGTTAACGCAAGGCAACAATTCTAAAAATAAAATTTGGAAAACAATTGGAAGGTGATGAAGATTGCTATTTGACAATAAAATCTCTTACTTTCTTTCCTCTCATTCTTCATTTCATCAATCTAAGTGGGCATGAGGACAGAAATAATGCAATCTTACAGCACCAAACCATTATGTTAGACCAGTCCAGGAGGGATCGGTCCAGTCGGTTTAGGAGGGACTGGCCATGGTTTACTCCATGCAAAAATCCTTCCTGAAACAGCTCACGCACGACATGCGTGCGTTTGGCACGTACAGGAGGAGAAGTTCCGCCTCTATTAGCGTGAGCCGGTCCCGCATGGACCGGCTAGACTGGTCCAATGGACCGGTCTAACAATACTCCCCTCCCAAAGATCCACCTTGTCCTCAAGATGGAAGGATGGGATGGTGTTGGTAGCTTTCTTCAGATGCTCTGTTAGTGGTCATGCTATCGTCCACTGGAACCAAGCTAAAGCTTTCCCTTCCAAACATAAGGTCGCTGTCGTCAGTCTCTCCTACTCTGTCACCCCATTCACCATGAGATACATCTCCACCCGGTACACCCACCTACAAACATCCTCCCTTTCCAATATTGGCATCCCCAGCTTCCTTACCCTAGGATCACTACCACCCAAATATCTTCTTCCTCCTCCAGTGTAGCGGTTGTCGTGATCTCTCCATATTTCCCCATGCATCGAGGGTGGGAATCCCCCCTTTCTTCCCTTCGCCTCACATGACCCATCCCCATGGTTCGGCCTGTCCCCCTCCTTCGGTCGTCCACTCCCCTTGCCCAAAAGACCTCCCATAGTGGTCAACCACCCCGCCACCTTCACCACGAAATGCCCTTCCTGTTGTTCTCCCATCCGCTAACCCTATTCTGCTCCCTATCGAAGCCTTAGGAGGTGGCCCTTGACCCCCTCCTTCTCCGATGAGTGGCTCCACTTGCCCAAAATGCCTCTCATAGTGGTCGGCCTCCCTACCACCTCCACCAAAAGATTTCATCGTTGTTGTCCCCTCATCCAGAAACCCTGATCCAACCCTTATTGGAGCCACAAGAGGTGGCCCTTGATGAAAGAAACTCCACTCGTCAAACTCCTCTTGTCCGATCTCCTTTCCCTTCGATTCGGCCAAGTGAATCCCGGCCAAATCTTGGTTAGGGTTAGCCATCGGTGCCACTAGTGAAGTGTTTATTTGCATCTCCAAGAGCCTTCTTAACATCTCCTCCACCCTTCTAAATTGATTTTCCATACGGTTTTCCATATATGAAAATCTTTCTCCCCAAGTAGAAAACTTCTCCAAGCCGATTTTGAATTGCTCCATCCAACCTTCCAACGCCTTCATCTTCTTTGTTGTCATTAATTGGATCTTTGCTCCAATTGCAAAAACAGCCAAGATATCTTATTTTTCTGCCCAAGAAAGCTCTTTGATACCAATTTGATAGGAAACACCGGTAGATCTCAAGTAATTTCTATCAATCTTTAGAAAACAACAAAAATCCTCCACAAAAATCCACACAACCACAAAAATAGTAAATAATTTGTATTATTTGATGAAAAAGAAGTGGAAAATACCAAGATACAATTGATCCTCTACTCGAGAGGAGGATTGATCTCTCCCAATCTCTAGACGCCGCTAGTGCCCATACGAAAACCTAAATCTAAGAGATCTCAAATTTCAGCCAAATTCAAGATGCCCTAACCCTAGGAAAACATATTATTTAATGCATACAATTCAAAAGGAAATCTCTAAACAGTCTCTACATTCAAATTTCCCTCCTAACTCTCTCAAAAATCCTTCCTAAAACAGCTCACGCATGCCATGCGTGCATTCAGCACGTTCAGGAGGCGAAAAATTTCCGCCTCTGTTAGTGTGAGCCGATCCCGCATGGGCTAGCAATGGACTGGTCTAACAGAGGATTAATTAGGAGATGTTTTCTAATTGAAAAGTGACAAAATTGGGAGCTGATTTGGGAGGGGATTAATTCGGAAACGTTTTCTAATTGAAGAAGGTTGATTTGGGGGCAAATTTGAGAGCTGATTTGGGAGGAAAATAATTAAGGAAATAGGGCAAATATGGGGGTTGATTTGGGTAGGGCTATTTTGATATTTATTGTTTATTGTTTGCTTTAAGTAGCTGATTTACCCTAGGGTTAAGGTTATGTTTCGTACGTATATTTTTGTGAGTTTTTTGTCCACTGTTTTTGTGATTAATTCTAACGGCATATAGGATTTGGGAGAGAAGGTCCTCCTCTCGAAAGAGGATCATTGTATCATGTTTGCTTGTATTTTTTTCTTATCAATAAAATCTGTTGGTTAGCTAAATTTTACTTTTTGTTTGTTGATTTTTTTTTTCTTGAGTCCTATCAAATTGATATCAGTGCAAGTTTTGGGAACCTACGGTCGAGAGAAGAGTTGAAGCGTTGGAAGAAAAGATTGAGAGGGAAGTAGAGCAGCTGTGAACAGATGTAAAATCGCTGAATGAGCGTTCTTCAGTGATGAAAGAAAAGTTTGAGAATTTAGAGGAGATGATGAAGCAGATGTTGAAGTTTCAAACTAAAGCGGCTCCATCAGAAGCAAGGGGTAATTAGAAAAATGACATGTCAAGGAGTGATATGGATAGGGGATATGGAGGAGGTGGAAATTGGAGAAGAATAGGGAGGAATATCCCCCTTGAGCCTTTACTGAGGAGGGGTATAGATAAGGGAAATGGAGGTAGGAGGGAATAGAAAGAGGAGGAAAAGCAAGCGGGATACGACAAGAAGAGATGGGACGGGGAACGAAAGGGAGGACGCGCATGGGTGGATATATAAGATGGAGAGATACTTTGCGGTGAAAGAGTTAATGAAAGGTGAGAGACTTATGACAGCAACTCTATGTCTTAAGGGGAAGGCACTGGCATGGTACCAATAGAGGGAGACGAGGCACCCAATCCGTTCGTGGGAGGAGTTTAAGGACCGCTTGTTGGAGCGATTTTAAGCCAAATAGGATGGGGATTACTATGAACAATTCTTTGCATTGACACAGGAAGGCACTGTGATGGAGTATTAGGAAAAATTTGAGCTTTTGTCAAGACAGGTAGGGAGGCTACCGGAGATAGTAATAGAGCGTAATTTTATGAAAGGCCTCAAACCAGAGTTGAGAGCAGGGGTGCAGGTGGAAAGGCCCTGTGGCTTGGGAGAGGCAATAGAGCTGACTTAGCTGGTTGAGGATAAGAATTCACTACAGAAGAGTAGTAAAGGGGTCAGTTTGGGAGGGTTCCTTCCACACAAGGACCACTTTTCTGGCGCCTAGGGTGCAGACTATACCAGTTCAAAGGAAGGCTCCAAAGGAGGGAGGTTCGGGAATTTGACAAAGAGGAAACTTAAAGAGGCTAACATATACTGAACTACAAGACAAGAGGGCTAAGTGGCTATATTTCATATGCGACGAGAAATTTACACCGGGACAGATGCAAAAATCATACATTGTAGGTTCTCTTCTTATGTGACGATGAGGAGATGGATAAGGCAGAGACAACAAGAGAAGAGGTAGAAGAAGAGGAGCCCTTACACTTGGAGGTGGTCGAAGTTTCATTTAACTATGTTGTGGGATTCACCCCAAATCACATTATGAAGGCCAGCGGACATATAGGAGGAGAGGCAGTGGCAATCCTAGTGGACAATGAGGCTACAAAATTTCATATAAAACCAAGCAGTAAATAAAATAGGGCTGAAACTAGTGAACATGAGATGTTTTGGAGTAATGATGGGCACATGAAAGATGGAGAAGAGTAGAGAGATTTATCAGGGAGAATTTTCTTCCATTAGAGTTGGGAAGTACTGACTTAATTTTGGGAAAGAAATGGCTATAAACCTTGAGAGAGACTAAAGATAAACTGGAGGGCATTAGTTATGGAGATCCAAGTGGAGGGGAGAAATGTGGTAATCAAAGGAGGCCTCGACTTATCTACAAAAATGGTTTCTTCGAAAATCATAGTTCATGCCATATAAGAGGAAGGAGGGGGGTTTTAAAAAAAGCTCTAGAGTTTGGAGAAAGGACAGGCGGAAGAGATAGAGGACATTCCAAACATTGTCCAACCACTTTTTCAGCAATTCAGAGAGGTATTCCAGCTTCCCCAGAGATTGCCACCCCCATGTGCGCACAAGCATACCATTGCTTTGAAGGATGGAGTCTCCCCCATTAGTATTACGCCACAGATACAAAAGGACAAGATTGAGAGACTGATTCGGGAGATGCTCGAAGCATAAATTATCAAGTCCAACATGAGCCCTTTCTCTAATCCGGTATTGTTGGTGAAAAAGGATGGAAGATGTAGGTTGTGTTGAACAAGGAAACTGTACCATACAAGTTTCCCACACCAGTCATTGACGAGCTGTTAGATGAGTTGCATGGATCTATGATATTCTCCAAGATCAACTTAAAATTCGGGTACCACCATATCAGAATGTGATCAGGAGAAACATACAAGATAGCTTTTAGGATGCACGAGAGACACTATAAGTTCTTGGTGATGCCATTTGGTCTCACCAACGCACCAACCACTTTCTAATATCTGATGAATAGGGTATTCTAGCCTTACTTACGAAGGTTTGCGATGGTATTTTTGACAATATGTGGGTATATAGCACGTCTAAGGGGAAGCAATTGAAGCATTTGGGAGTTGTGCAGTCTACCTTAAGAGAGCACTCGTTGTTTGACAATCAGAAGAAGTGTTCTTTTACACAACCCAGAGTGGAGTATTTAGGGCATGGGGTATCTCAAGAGAGAGTGGCAGCTGATCAGGGTAAGATTGAGGCAACGCTCAGATGACCCATACCCAAGTTTTTGAAGGAGCTGAGAGGATTATTGTGGCTCACAAGCTATTATCGAAAAATTGTGAAGGGATATAGTTCTATAATAGGGCTGTTGAAGGAACAGCTCAAGAAGGACAACTTCAATTGGGGAGAGTTAGCCATAAAGGCTTTTGAGGAGTTAAAGAAGGCTATGATCAGTGTGCCAGTATTAGCACTCCTAGATTTCAGCCAGCCTTTTGTTGTCTCTAGTTGAGACAGATGCCATAGGTTTTGGGTTGGGAGCGGTGCTCATGCAGAACCTAAGACCAATGGCCTATTTCAGTCGGGTGTTGACGGCCAAGGCACGACTCAAGTCAGTCTATGAGAGAGTTAATGGCAATTGTGTTGGCCATTCAAAAATTGCTACTTCCATATTTATTAGGAAGACACTTCATCGTCAGAACTGACTAGACGAGTTTGAAGTATTTGTTGGAGCAGATAATGGTTACTGAGGAGTATCAAAGGTGGCTTTTCAATTTATTGGGCTATAACTTCGAGATTCAGTATCGATCTGGGATTAAAAACAAAGCAGCATATGGTTTATCAAGTGCATGGGGTAGCCTCCAGATGATGGCATTATTTGTGCCCTTAGTGGTTGATTGGGAAGCATTGAGGAGAGAATGAACAGGTTGCAGGGTTGAGGAAAATTAGGGAGGAGCTGGTGGAAAATAAGGACAACCATACATGATACTCAATAGTGGGATAGAATTTGCTTCATTATGGGCTATTTTGTGCTTCCAAAAACCTCTTCTTACATTCCCTACATGTTTCAGGAGTTTCATGGGACGATCATTGGAGGACATTCAAGGGTCAAAAAGACACATCGTTGGTTGTCTGCAGATCTATATTAGGAGAATATGTCAAAGGATGTCAAAAAGATGGTCGCTAGCAATGATATATGTCAGAGGCACAAGTATTTAACTGTCTCCATAAGGGCTCCTCCAGCCGTTAGCTCTACCATAAAAGGTATGGGAGGAGGTGATCATGGACTTCATTGAAGGGTTGCAAAAGCCAGAACGATACTCTACGATAGTGGTGGTATTGGATCGGTTGAGTAAGTATGCTCATTTCATTCCCCTTCGCCAACCTTATACAACAGTCTCAATAGCGATAGTCTTCATGGGGAGGTAGTGAATGATACTCTATGAGAGTAGCGATAGAAGGTCTCCTCTCAAAAGAGAATCATTGTATCTTGCTTGTTCGTATTTCTTTTCTTATCAATAAAATCTGTTGGTTTGCTAAATTTTATCGTTTGTTCACTGATTTTTTGATGCTTGAGTCCTATCACATTCCCAAGTATTCCAAGTCTCAGAAGTCAATTAAACTCTAATTTCCCTTTGCTCACAAGGATGGGCAATCCATGCAAATAAGCTGCAAAGCCCACAAGCTGATGTTGATGACAATAAGAAAATTCATTGTGATAAAGCCTCACTGAAAGCGCCTATAGCATCCCATCTATAACATGAATTTAAACAATATCATCAAAGTAGCCTCAAATAGAAACAAATTATCAATGAAATATTTACTATTTAGTTATAACAAGCTTTTATTAGATGTGAAACCAGAGATGCACTCACGTAATTGATATGATCCTTTTCCTTTATTTATTTGCACTCACGTAATTATAACTGAGACAATGGTTGGTTCAGAGATGCAAGATATCAGGTCCTTACAAAAACTAGAACAGACTAGAAAATCATTAAACAATAAAAAGACCTAATATTTAAAGGTAGGAAAAAAGAAATATGCTGACGAGAGACAACAGTGCAGCACAAAATGCTGTCAAATATAAAAAATATTCATTCTAACTTCACTTTGTTCAGCTACTATCACAACAATCTAGCCAGTTAATGGGAGTCCAAGTTAACATCTATGCACGTCAAATATAGTACACATTACTATTTAGTCTTCCCTAGGATGAAAATTTCAAAAACAAAGTTTTAATTCAAGTCATAAAAAAACATTTAATTTAATAACTAAGTTCAAAACACATCATCATTTCATAATAAACACGGTCCACGGTAACTTAAGTTGAAGTGAAATTTTCTATAACTGGCTATCAAACAAAATGGCTATAACTGGCTATCCACCTATAAAGCTCAAAGTTCAACAAGCTTTCTCATTTCCAAACTGACATCAAACAAAATGGCTCCAATTAGACTAATGGAATTTGGTGAATAAAATATCAAAAAGAAAGTGAATATCAAGCAACAATGAATGCAGCAACGTGTACTTGTATTTTTTTTCTAAAATATTTTATTATTTAAGAACATCATAAGTACCTAAGAAAGAAACTAACCAAAACAACAAAAATACAGTACTTAAGATCAAAAGGACAAACCTTTCAAAGATGAAGGAAGGAGTAGATTTTGTCTCTAATTCTTCAGAAACATGGCGAAGGGCCTCTTCATCAGTATCTGTTGAGAGGTATAACGTTGTATGCAATATAAAGACACAACATACGAGATTAAAATTAGAAGACCAATTCTAATTACATATAAGGGACTATGCAGTGTTGAGAGACGCAAATATTTCCATTATAGGTCATGCAAGAAAACAAATCTTTTATGTACTACAATTGAGAAAAAAATATAAAAAAAGTACCGACATCCTCTACGTCGATGCTTAATTAAATCCCAGTAACGCTCAAAATTAACAAACTCTTCTAGTTCTTCTTCTTCTTCAGACTTTTGCTGTGCACGAAAAGGCCGAGTGCTGGAATCCCGTATGAAATCCAGAAGCGCACGGCCATCAAACCTGCCAAGGAAGAAGCAAACTGTAGGCGGCAGGAACATTCCACTTGATGACAAGTATACAAGCCAAAATAACCACCTGTCAATCAAAATATCCTGCTTCCCGTTCCAAGGTATCCTGCAATTTGACAACGTGCAACAAGTAACATATATATAAGTACCAATGCTGAATCAAAATATCATCGCTGTTAGAACATTCCAGATAATGTTCAAACTTCAAATATGATAAATAAGTCTACTAGAAAATTTAATTAATGTAAGAATTGATATCATAAAATATCAAAAGATTACCATTTCTCACCTAATTTTTATGATTTCAATAAAAAGTGTTCCTAACTTTATGATTGTTCTTGATATGTATGTATGATTTCTTGCTTAAGTTGAACCTGACTTATATTTATTTTTCAAAGTTTATATATCAAGAGCAACCATCATCTTCTACCACTCTAATCTTCCCCCATTAAGTATATATTAAATTATATTACTAGCTTTTATTATCATGGTGCGTTCTGTCTATAATGTTATACAGAAATTTGACTCTGTACTGAGCTAATCAAAACGCATAATCTATTATGGTCCTGTAGAGAAAAAATCATTAGAAGGGCTCCAGCCAGTATAACCGGAAAGAACAGCATGTCTACTCTCTTCCCAATGTTTTAAAATCAATTTCAATTTTGGACCTTGAAAGGGTTTGAATGCTGTAATTTCACTGTATCAGTTAATGATCTCTAGTATTGCCTCTATTTACAATATATTTGCACAAAAATAAATACGTGCAGTTTAGTATATTCTTATTTGGAATGCACTGTTATATAGATTACTGTGTAATATAAATGTCAGAGCAATTTATCAATTCCAGTTTGCTCTATTTAATGCTATCGAATGTAAATAGTGCAATGCTATCAATGATGATCAACATAAATTCTTTCGTTTAAATTCTGTCAAATCTACTAGAGCACCAGATGGTGGCTATGTAGATCGGTTGATGTCTGTTAATTGTCTCTTCATTTAGGCAATGGTCATCTTAAGTTAAACTAACATGTGAATTAAAACACCTTCAAGATTCTGAGAACCAAATAACAACATAAATTAATAACATAACAAAACATAAAAAAATTAGCTAATCAAACAGCTCCAATACATATCTTTAAAATGATAAATCATCAACAAATCTATTTGATCAGGCATGAATCACGAAGCAATATTTGAATTGAAAAGTTCTAAAAGTAAATTCAAAACCATCCAAACTCCAATTTTAGCAAACTTATATTTGAAATTAATTTTCGATGAGATGAGTCAAATAACACCAAAAGCATTTTAATATAAGAAAGTCTAAATGAGACTACATTAAGCGCTTGAGATGCAGTTGAAAATTTTGTGACATTAATTGAAGGAACAAAAATCCTCTGAATCATATATGCTTACATTTAAAACAAGAGTCTCGATGGAATGAATCTATCAAGTCCAAGATCGCTCAATTTCAAGATCATTAGAACACTTAAATACCGAAAAAATATTATATGATCAAGAGAATCACACAAATTGTCTAATGATATGTTTGCGGATTTTCGATAAAATTACCAAAAAAATCTAAAAAATTATAAATAGACAAAAAAATCTAAAAAATTATAAATAGCCCCTCATTTTTTATACAAAAGTGATTTAAAATTGGATAGAGCTAAGAGATTGAAAGCCAGAGCTTTGTCTAATGATAGACGTAGACAATCACTACCAGCAACTGCTGTCACACTAGCATTGTTGCTCCGCCATCGTTACTGAACCACCTAACACCAAACCGTGATAGCCAGTCCATTGTCGCCATATTGTTAGTCTGATCATTATCGTCGGACCAACGTTGCACAGCCGCCATCATTCAACAATAATTGCCCAACCTTCATCACTCAAGCACCGTGGTCCGATTACCTATTTGATCATTATCTCTTGACCAAAATTGTCACCATTCATTGTATGTTTAGCATTCTCTACTACAATCATAGGAGACTGAGCTAGCATTCTAAACATTATAATCTCATCTACTCTAATTAAGAGGATCAAGCCCCATAGTTTTTTTTCCTTCCCAAGTTTTCCACATGAAAACTCTAGTACCTCCTATGAACTTTTCTTTCATTTGTGTGTGTGGAATCTTCGTAAAAAGCTAATACATAAAACTCTCACTCCATCGCCACAAATTCTCAAGCATGTAACATTTTGGCATTTTTTATGGGAAGATATCTCAGCATCCTATAAACTTCAGAAAGATGGATGATAGGAGTAACACCAACAACAATAGGGCTTTTCATTCCAACACTCATCAATCCAAAACCAATTCCTCAACTAAGGACTTGGCAAACAAGTGAAGGACCTCAAGGTATGTCCCTAGAGGATCACATGCCGAAGGAGGAAGAGTATTAAGTTCAAATACATTAATTGCTAGAAGAGTCCGGCTAGTAGAGAATAGCATCATAGCATATGATGGAGTTTTCCAACCACAAAATCAACATAATAGTATTGATTAATTTGAGGACACTCATGCGAGACCTCACTGTTGCAAACCTAGATCCAAAGATTATAATTTCGATGATAGCAAGTATTTTTGACATTTCTATTTATCTACTATTGTCTGCCTACTAACGTTTTAGATCCACAAGGTAAATTGCAAATTAAGCCAGTTCAAAATTGGGTAGATTAGGACTGAGTCAGTTTGTAAGTGTAATTTCTGTTGTTTTTTCTGTTCTTGAGTCAAATGTAATAAGGTGGATCCTTATGCTAAACAATCTTGCACACACACTCAGAGGGAGAAATTCTGTATGTTTTAAAGTTTTCTATTTTTGATCATATCGTCCGGGACGATCCAAAATCATCCTGGACGATCAGTTAAAAACAAAAACCATAATTAGGGCATCCATGTTAAGACAACCGAATTAAGCAAATCGTTCTGGACGATATTAACATCATCCTAGACGAAAGACTCAAATAAAAAAGAATCAGCCGCCAAACTCTTCTAGGTATGATATTATTTTTTGAAATCATACAGGACAATCCCATATCGTCCTTGACGATTCATTACAATCATGCCTAAATTAGTCAGGTGATTAAGGAAAACAATTAAGGATCGCGGGATCGTCCCGGACGATCAGTTAGAAAAACCTTAGTCTTCTCCTGAATCAACTGGATGACCCGAACGATATGCTGGACGGTCAGTTGAAATTCTCCATCGTCCACGTGTATCACCTGGACGACCAGAATGATGTGCTGAATGAAAATCCCTAGTTTTGAACTAATTGTACGAGACGATTAAAAGAATCGTACTGGACGATAAGTTATATTTCTTCACTGTCCAACATATATCTTCTAGATGATCAGAATGATGTGCTGGACGATATGTATGATTTTGAACTAAGCGTACAGGACGATGTCCACATCGTCCTGAACGATAAGAACAAACAAGGCTTCTAATCATCCAACCCCCCCAGATCGTCCTGGGTGAAAGGGATCAAAATACGTTGATCGTACACAGGACGATATTTTAAGCCCTTCTTTATAAGATCTCTTGTTTATTCAAGGTGAGATCTTTTGTTGTTGTCCTGACCTAAGAGAGCCAAGAGAATGAGAGGGAGAGCTTGGGAGAGAGAGAGAGAAAGAGGATCTTATGAGGGGGAGTTTGTGAGAGGTTCACAAAAGTTGCTCCAAGCAAGGATCTGAGTCGTCTTCTTCAGTCTTCGTCCTTGGTTCCTTGGTGGCTCTAGGGAGGTCTTCATCAGCACAAGGTCAATGTTCTCTGCCTACTTCAGGAGGAAGCAAAAGGAGTCTGGGTTCTCTATCTGCTTCAGGAGGAAGCAAAAGAAGTCCGGTTTCTCTGCCTCACTAGGGTCGGTGAAAAGGAGTTTGTAAAGGCTTCTCCGCCTTGTTGTGGGAGAAAAAGGAAAGTTACTATTGTTTTAGTGCAATACCTGGAGGAGAGGCTTCAGGGAGTGGACGTATGACAAGTTGATCGAACCACTATAAAATATGGTGTATTCTTTCTTATTATGTTTTTGCATTTTAATTTCAGCACTTTATTTTCATGTGGATCATTGCATGGTTTAATGTTTTAAAATATTTCAAAAAGATTGTGCTTTTTGTTTAAGGATTTTTAAAACTACCAATTCCCCCCCCCCCCCTCTTGATTAGCCTCGGGCTAGTTCATAAAGGCTTAACAACCCTAACAAACTTTCACTCACCACCATGTCGAAGTTCTTCCACTACAGCCTAATCCAAAAGTCATTGACACTGCTAGTTCAACTCATCTTTCTTATGTTGTTTAATCGGCTCCTTATCCCCTAGCAACCTTAGTGGACTTATTTCAACAAATGTCTCACCAACTACAATTGTCATATCCAAATAAAATATGCCAAGTCACCTAATTTGCAATATCTTTTATAAGCATCACCATAACCAATTAAAAAAAATACAAACACAATGTTGAAACTTAATGTAATCATATTGTACATAATGCTCTTTAGACACTCCACAAATACTTTAATATTATTCAGTACTTGATCATGCATATATTTAATAACTTCAACATATCTTTTACACACATTTCTTCCTTAATGCAAACCAAACTTCTGACTTGACCATATGCTTTCTCAAGATAAATAAATTTATTTGAAGATCATATATTTTCTATGTATACTTTTCCTTCGTCTTAAAATATATTTGTTTCCATAGTAAATCTTTCTAGCATAAAAAATCTCCAAAACTATAGTGAATTTGTTGCATAGAAAAAATAACTTATAAAATTACAAATGAAATGATTAATGCAATAACCTCATACTTCATCTAATGTCACAAAGGTTGAAGTCAAGTTGCAGGAATGAGGTAAGAAGCTATATCACTCTCTCATAGTTTGATAGCATGACTCATAAGTCTAATTCCACTATAACTAGAATAATCTTGAACATCTTTTTTGTTATTCATATTGATAACAAAATACTTCTTCGATTCATTTAGAATCTTCTTAATCTTCAAAATTTTATTTAAAATATTTACTAACCTAACCACTTCATTATCTCCCATAAATCTCCAAACCTTAATGGGCACCAAATATTAATAAAAAACTTTACCAATATCCATTCTTGTCAGGGTTAATTCTACTTCACTTCTTGGATCAAGCACTTGTTTTTTTATTCATTATTCCCTTAATAGGAAATTTCTTCTTTTAAAACCCCATTTAATGATTTCTTAAAGTAAAATTTGACATCTTTCATTTTTCTACAAATTTAATTATGATCCTATCATTTTCATTTTTAATACATTTAATTTAACTACTCTTTAGATCTCTTATCTATTTCCTTAATTATTCTATATATCTCATTCTTGCATTCCTTAATATTAAGCTAACTACATAAATAATTAAAAGCTTTATTTTTCTTTGTTGGGTAAACTCTTTACAAGACTTCAAACTTCCTTACAATAAATCATCTCGCAAAATTTCAAAATAATAAAATAGACGACAACTAACCATAACTACTAGCCCAATTTAGCATATAATTGCAAGGGTTTCTGATAATTTTTAGTAACAGTAACCCATTTGCATTAGCATTGTTTGAGAAGTAACGATATACTAACTATTATTTGTTTCATTGCTTAAATGGTTCACTAATTAATTTTGAAAGCAACTAATAAAATTGTGGAAACTAAATATAGTTACTGAATAAACATTTATGAATACCTAATAAATATTGTTTAGGTTCTCTGTAAATCTTTGAGGTCATTAGATGGTTGTATAGATGGAAAGTCATGACATGAGTTCAAAATTTATTTAGCATACATGAAATTGAAGCCAAGTGGTAAGTGCCTCTCAAGAGAATTTTTTCCAAAAGAGAAGACTCCAATGCTCAAGAAAATAAGCAAACTGCAATGCCCATCATGGTCAACGAGAACATGACATGCCTACTTTCTAACGAATCTCCCTAAGGGGAGCACGACATGCAAGCTCACTACCAAAATTCCAAAATTGGAAGGGATTATCATAGGCAAGCTTTCTCTCCATACAAGCATGAAAGAAATGTGTGGTCTCTAACATTAGGAAACTTCATCATCAAACTCTACTCCAAGCAAAAAGTGCACTTCAATGCAATCATTTACCAATAAGACCAACTCACTCAATATATTTGCGCAGGGCAAGATCTAAACTCTTTGCATCTAATAATGACTTGCCAAGCACGAAGCACCTAAAGAGATCAAGTGATCCAAAAATTGCAATCAATGATGTTTGGAGGCAAAGGTGACATAAGAGAGTGACGGTGAGTTGAATCAACAATGAATGCAAAGCCTTGACATGTAGAGTTTTCAAAGGGGTATCAACAAGATGTGATAAAGAGTTTTCAAAGAAGCTCCTAAGGGTCTTACAGGAGGAAGGAGAAGATTCAAACCACACCAAAATTTATTATTCTTTTTCATTAGTCGTTTCATTAGTACATAAAAATCTTTGCCTTAGGATCCATGCATGCCTTCATACCCATGTTGATCTTAATGGATTTTTTATAAGAGCGCATCAATTTCCCTCTCTACTCTTTAACCTTATTTTTAAGTTCAAAATGCATCCCCTTTTCACTTTTGCAGAAGAATCCTTGTAAGGAATAAGATGCCTTCTTGGACTTTGAACATGCAATGACTTGCAGTTCACATTGTCTTTTTCACTTGTCGATGTGTTAAAGCCTTTGATAAGATATTGACCACTTGCTTCAACTACAATTGCATGAGATCCTCACATAAAGCTATCCACCAAGCTAGATAAACGAATTAGACATGCAACAATAATAAATATAATTTAGAAGTTAATGCTTAGGTAAGAAACACGGATCTTGGATAGCTTCCAAGTCAGCTTATAAGCCGTCACACTCAAGATATCAGATACAGCATCTTGGAAAAATAAAACAGAACATCAGGATGGTAAACAGATAGAAATCGTCAAATGAAACCATTTGTTTATGATGATAGTAGGCTGATTTATAGATCAACATCTTGTCAACAGCAAATCAACCGTTTTCCTCTCAATTCAACAGATATAAGTTATCATCAAATCATCCATAACTCTTCTCTGATACCCTTTTAAAGTTGGTGCTATCCCTCTATATCTGTCTGCTAAAGCTTTGAGGTACACACTTCAAGAACTATATGAGAATTTGAATATAAGGGCAGTGATCCATTAATCAGCTCAATGCAAATAAAGTAAATATGGGCGATATGGGGCATCTGCCACGATCAAAATGAATTGAAAGAAAAGCTAATGACAATCAAAATATGCCATAGAAATCATTCAATAAGAACAAAAGAGGCAAGAATGTACAGGCCCTGTTGGTCCTGAGCGGCCTGGTAGAGTCCTTCGTCTCGGTGGACGCGGCACCGTGATCCAACGACCTGAAGCGACTGTTGAGGGTCGCCGCGCCTCTTGGCGAGGAAAACAGCGCGCCGCTGGGCACGCCGTCGGGCGGCGTCCATCAGATCGTGGACCTTCCTCTCTGACCTCCTCGCCTCGTGCCACATCTGTTCTGTCGCGCCTTACCCACCAGTTGCAAGAATCACTTCCCGATGTCAAAACCCTAACCTTACAATTCTCGTCGCGGTAGGCTTCGCTCTTGAAAGGGGGAAATATGGATCGAACCCTTTAACAAAAACTGCGGCCTATAAAATGAGAGCCACGCCCAATTTATTTATTTAAATCAAATAAAAAATTACAATATGTGACTTTATAATATCACTAAAGCAAATAAGAGATTTTTACATGCATACCACTTTAAATTATTGTAAATACATATTCAACATCTAAATTTTTATATTTATTAACATACAACTTAAAATCCTATTTTTCATCTATTCTAACACTCCATTACTCCTCAGTGACTGCCGCTTCTTCCCTCGTCAGCGATTGCCATGACAACGATGGCTCCAACGGTGGAATTGCTCAACCAAATTCTCGACCTGTCGCTTCTTCCCTCGTTAGTGATTGCCATGACGGTGATGGCTCCAGCGGTGCGGTAGTTCTTGGTGTCGTTGGAGCCATTGGCTTCAAAGATAGTAGCTTTGCGACAATTCTTGATGTCGCCTAAAACAACTTTAAGGGCAGTCTGCCGAAGCTTTCAAAGATCAAAGCCAATGGCTCCAGTGGTGGTTCATTTAATGTATCGCATAATCTCATGTATGATTCTATTTCTTCTGGTTTTACAATCCTGTTTCTACTTTTATTTATGTGGATCTATAAGATAATTACTAGCAATATTATGTACCTCACAATAGTGCTAATAGAAATTTATCACTTAAATCTAAGTTCACCTATAAGGAGAGAGGGATAACCTATGATGGGTATGGGAATCCAATTTCACCTCCCCCTAACTCAAGCTCCAGCTCATCCAAAAGCAAGAACACTTGGAAGTTGGAATTATATTATGGAAGTAGTTGTTAGAGGAACGACCCTCCTATTGTTTGTAGTAATTTATCTGTTGTTGTGTTTGTTGGCGTAGAAACGAGCATAATTTCCACATCTAATCAGAGGGAGATGATTTTTGCAATGAGGATGTGGTGGGAGATGGCAAGTTTAGGAGATGGCTACAAAGGGAGGAGCTGGAAGTTGCTGGCGGTGGTGGTGAATTCCCAATCGTCTTCGCGATGGTGAGGTACAAGGCCTTCTGTGCACATCGTATTTGATAGGAAAATAATTATGAAACTTCAACTGCTCGATGATTTCCTTCACGCGAACAAAAGGAAGATGACGCGAGACAAGATTTTTGATGGTGCTTAAAAGGAGTAGCAGAATTGAGGAAAAGGAGAATTTTAGATGGTATATTTCAATAGTTTCAATTGTTGAATATGTATTTCAATAGTTTCAAGTGTTATGTATGTAAAAATCTCAAGAAATAAATGGAGTAAAATAGTAAAATTTAATCAAAATTCTTCTAGCATTAAAGTGAGCTCATAGTAATAAAATAGGAATATCATAGAACTACCTATATGTTAATGAAGACAAACTCGTTACATATCAAAACAATAGATATCAAAAGGATATAGACATCAGACCAAAATATCAAAGTTGTGAAAATCGGACCGCACAACAAATTAGATGAAGGAAAGGTTCACGATTCCACCGGTTGTATCGGTTGAACTGAGGTTGAACCAGATGACATAATGAATTATAATATTATTAAAAATTAATACATTTTACACAATAATATGACAATATAAGTAATAATATCGATTTTTAGCAAATATTAGAATTAATATATGTACATTTGATTGATTTCAATATAACAGAAATGCAATTTCATCATATACAAAAGTAACAAAACACAATTTCAATAAATATGAATATCAATTTTAGCAATTAAACTTAAACACGCAATTTAAAATCACAAAAACGAAACGATATACCTTGCAGCTTCAAGTTTCAGCACGAGGTGGTCTGGCCATCCCACAGCTCTCGGTTTTTGCAAAGGTTGGTCAAATCAACTAATTTGTTATTACCACATTGCATTGTGTGAGTAATGCATACCTTAGATTTTTGCACAACCCTTCATGATAGGAAATAATAAATACACCTTTTGCACCAAAGCTTCTTATCTCTTCCTCCAATAGGTGATATTCTAAAATTACATGAAGAATTGGAAAATAACAAATAAATCATGGCAAACTAAAAAAGTAAATAACATGAAAAAAATAATATAATTTTTAGTAAAATAAGGAGAATGCATTGATGGTCTTAAAATGAAAACAATAAAAACTATAAAAATGCATATACACTATAAAACTCTTGAAGATAATGAAAAGTGGAAACACATATTCATGAAATAAAGGCAAAACAAATAGTAGTTCTCAATTAACTATTCTTAACAATTCACAATGCAATGTTTAAACATAAGAAAAATAAAAAAACATCTAAGTAAATATAAAAGTTGTCTCCTTGTAATATCAAATATTGAGCCCCGAAATCCTCCATCATCAAAATCATCCCGACCAAATGCTTCGACTTCAACACTTTCAAAGTATGTCATCATCTCCCACATTTTCTAAGATATCATCATCTGTAAAATAAAATTATAAAAAATTATGTCGTTGTAAAACTTTTATTCAGAAAATATAAGTAATTCGAATGGATAACTTACTTTGAGCTTCTCTAGTATAAGTCATATTCAATTTTTTAGTAGTTGGAGTAATCCCCTATATGTAAATTGTGGTCTCTAAATCCTCCAACATAAGCTATGGAACAAGTTCATCATCAAGAACCCAAAAATCAACCATCTCAATACTTGAGTAGTCTAATGGATCATAGTTTATTTTTTTATTTTGAAACCTATAAGTTAATGTGAGTCATCTTAATATATTGTGCATCCTTCAACTAAAAAAATATTTTAAATATAAATGAAAATCATACATATTCCTCAAATAGAGGTTGTAGTGAATAAATACAAGATCTTTGAGCTTTTGATGTTCAAGATGATTTCATCTCTTCGTACAAATTTGCTCAAACACATTCCAATTTCTTTCACATCCTCAAGATGAATAAGTTTGGGTAAGAATCCAAACAACCAACTTCTCTAGCAATCACTTTATGATGTGCATATAAAGATTATGACTTTGGAAGTGACAAGGAGCCCCTTTCTTCATCAATAGGGTCATCACCAAATAAAGGTGTATTATGCTCCAACTCCTCTTATGTTAGTTTCTTTTTTAGATATTTCTTTCAAATTTTCTTGCATCTAATGTTGGACATCATATGGAACTTTTTTGCATGAAGCAATGTTTCCTTTGATTCGTGCAATGTGATGCTTTATCCTATTAATGCCTCAACCTTTGTAAGTTGTTACACAATAAAGACACTTAAATTATTTCTTTCCATCTAGTCCTTTTGACTCTTTACAATGGTTCCAAGCAAGATCTTTTTTCTTTTTACGTACACCATGAATTGAAGCTATTGGTGGATCCATTCTAAAGTAAAGCAATGAAATGAATGACAACTGGCTTTATAATAAACATCAATAATGATATACTCTATTCTAACCGCTCATATAAACTCTAGTTATGAATGATTTCATTTTTAATATCTAAATAAAAAATCATGCATAACCAAGCATCATCAACTTATTATAGGCTTAATCATCAAATTTCACTTATTAAAAGCTTCATCATCAAATTTCACTTATTAAAAGTCAAATTGTATTTCAATAATCATGAACTCTTATTACAAGTTAATTAATATCATTAGCATTATAATAATATTTCCTTTTTTCACAATGTGCAATATAAGTTCTATTATTCTAAAAGTCTAAAACTTAAATTTAATCAGATGAAGAATCATATACCAAAATAATAAATTTTAGCATGCATAAACCAAATCTTAAAAGTCTAATATAGATAGTTGGAGACCATTCAATCCATACTAAAATTTTAGTAAAATCAATAATAACAAATCAATCTGTTGCAATCTAGGATCCATAGCTTGTGATTTTGATGATAACAAATATTATTGATTGAGGTTTTATTTCTCCAAGCATATATATTGGATATTATTTTGTCTTTGTGCACAAATATTTTAGGTACATCATACACCGCTCAAAATTATTGATGACTCAATTTGGGTAAAATAAGTTGTCAATAAAAAAGAGTGTAATTTTAACTTTCTTATATTTTCTATTTTTTTAGTCTGGCCATATAAGGGTGTATGCAAAATTGGCAACTGTACACACATATACAGAGGGATTGTGAAAAGTTTGAAATGAAAATTTTTTGAACTAATTATGTTGTACTATTACAATCATACTGTACGATCTATTATTTGAAAAAAAAGATTTAATCACTAATTGAATCATTAATTATAATGAACTATTTGTACTATACACTAGCAATCATACTATACTATTTATTTCGATCTAGGAAACCCTAGTTGTAAGATAAATTAAGTAAGAATTAAAAAAAAATTAGCTAATCGTACTGTACGATCCTACTCGTATTGTATGATATTTGAAATATTGCTTCAATTATCCCTCGTGATTAGTTAATTAAAGCAAGGCTTATTAAATGTGGCTAATTGTACCATACAATCTTGATCGTATCATACGGTTGAAAGAGATATGAAATATTGATATTACACCGACTATACTATATGATGTGAATCATACCGAACAATCGACAAAGACAATTTCCAATCATCCCTTTAATCATCCTGTATGAATATAGAAAAATTAAACTAATTATACTATGCAAACTTACGATCGTACTGTATGAAGTGTTTGTTGAATTAAACAGTTTTTCAGAATGACCATTTTCATTGTATTGGATGAGTCTTTCTTTTGAACTAATCACACTATATGAACCTATATTGTATTGTACGAACATAGACATCCAAATTAAAATTTTAGAGTTTTTTAAGCCTTGTACTTAACTATCCTTTTAAAGACTTTTTTATAAGGACTTTGGTTATGAAGGAACTCTGAGGGAGATTGTTCTTTAGAGACTTTGGGCTTAGAGAGGAAGAAGAATGTGAGGTTGTGTGTGAGGGAGAATGTGTATGAGGGGTTTCACACGGTTGCTCCAAGCAAGCTTGCACCTAACTTCCTCCTATAGCCTTGGTGAGTTCTTAAAAATTATTTGGGAGAGAAGCTTCAAAGTCAAGAGTCTATAATTCTCTACCTTCATTAAGAGGGTGAAAAAAGATTGTAGTGCTCTGCCATCACCAAGAGGGTGAAGAATAATTTTAGATTCTCTGTCTTCACCAGGAGAGTGAAAAAGGATTTTGGTTCTCTGTCATCACCGGGAGGGTAAAGAAGGATTCCAAGTTCTCTGCCTTAACCAAGAGTGCGATAAAGGATTGAAAGTCAGTTACCATCACCAGGAGGGTGGCATAACTTTCAGTTTTCTACTGCACTAAGTTTGATATAAGTGATTCTTGTAAGAGCTTCTACACCTTACCGTGGGGGAAAAAAGGAGAGGCACTATAATGTTAGTGTAATACCTAGAGTAGAGGACTCTGGGGAGTGGACATAGGTCAAGGTTGACCGAACCACTATAAAATCTCTAATGTGCTCTTTCTTATTTACTTTTTTACTTTTCAGCATTTTTATTTATACAATTTGAATTTACTACACAAATCTCATCATTTGTTATCAACTGCAATTAGGTTAATTTGTGATTTGATAAAGAAAAATTTTCATATCTTAATTGATATATTTGTGCCTTAAAACAAAAAAAAATTTAAACTCTGATTCGCTTTCGCATATTTTAAGTTAATTACTTGATTTATTTTTAAAACTATTTTCTAGCATAAAACACAAAAAATATTATTATTGCAATATTTTTTAAAAGAGTACCAATTCACACCACCCCCCCCCCCTCTTGGAGCACCTCAGGATAGTTCATTTAGGTCTTATAACCTCCCTGAACTTTCACAATTTAATTATTTCTTTGGATGAATACATTCCATTACTATATCATTGGAAAATTTCAAAAATTCTCCATCCTAACATATTTTCAGAATAATAAATATAATTTAATCTTAACATTTGTTTTTTATAGCCAACCTTAATCTCAACCTCTAATTTTCAGAAACTAGAAAGGGCATGCTCAATAGGTTTAACAAAATGGAATGCTTAGTAGGATGAGTGTCTTTAACTTAGAAACAAAATGTGAATCGAGTATATAAGTGAAGAGGTTGGAGTATTATACGTTGCTTAAGGAAGTTTTTCATCCAGATTTTGTCATGTTGATCAGTAATGTTTAGATCATTCCTGGGATGGAGGATCGGAGAGAATTGATAAGGATGCTGTCGGGTAAGTCTATTTCAGCTGTCTTTTGAATTTACTCTGAAGTGCACTTATAATTTTGATTGTGAGGAAAACTTCACTTGGTTGTTTAAGCTAAAACTCAACAAGAGAGTCGAAATTTTCTGGTGGAGGCTTGGAAAATCTGCTATTCCCACAAATGTTTTTCTGCATTACCACAGACTTGTGATGGATAAGGCCTGTGTTAGGGGCTGTAATAGTATTGAAAGCTATGAGCACATTATGGTACGTTGCAATTATTTGATTGATGTTATAAAACAGATACAAGATTGGGGTATAGGTATTCCTGTTTTTCAAACAATTAACAGCTGTCTAGAGGAGCTGAGGAGAATGTCCATCCGAAATCCTGGTATTGTTAAGATTTACTGCACTGTTGTGTATTTGTCATGGAGGAATAGAAACTGTGTGAAGCATGGGAAATCTGCATTGCCTTCTTCTGTGACGGCTTCCAATTCTTTGGCATTGGCTAGTATTAAAGGTAGTCCTTATCTTTCAAACTGGGGAACCAATCTCCTTAGGGAGTCTTGTGTGTCTTGGTGCCCTCCTCCGAAAGATTGGATGAAAATAAATGTTGATGCTTCACTGCTTAGATCCAATTATGCTGGAGTGGGGGGAATTTTTAGAGACCATAAGGGAAGGTTTATTCTTGCTTTTGGGGAGAAGAAGATTCATTGGGACATTACCAAACTCGAGATGGAGGCTGTTTTCTCGGTCAAAGATTATATTAGGAGTTGGATGCTTGAGTACAAATGGGTGATTATTGAGAGTGATAATCTCAATGTTATTAGATTCATTCAAGACTCATTCAAGAAGAATAAACAGATCGTGGACAGATGGCCATTGGAGGAGATTCTCTTTGTAAATGACTTTCATAAAGTGGTTTTTAATCATGTTCATAGAAATTGTAATAAGGTGGCCAACTTATGTAATACCATGGCTAGTAGTAGGAGCTTTTTCTTTGATAGCTTTACTTTTAGTAGCATTCCTTCCTTTCTTTTATTTGCTATCAAGGAGGAATGTGATGCTTTTCATTCTTTTCAAGTGTAATTAGCTTTACTTTGTTCTCTTAATGCAATTGTTGCAAGTCTTAAAAAAAAAAAAAAGAAGAGGTTGGAGTAGAAGATCATTTAAATTATAAATAGTTATTATAACAGAGGCAAAATCCACAAAACTATAGAATGCATGAGCACAATTAGAGTATATCTTAGGGCATGATAAGATGCCCGAGCATGATCAAAAAAATTTATGAGTTCAGGGAACCAAATGCAAGAGTAGTCGGGTATGATGAGCGGTGCTGGCAGCCGTTCGAGCATGATATAGATCGTGAAAGAACCTTCGGCTTTGAGATAATTTTGAAATGAGAGAAGACAAAATACACGTACTCTGGGAGACAATATACACAACCTTAGGGCATACATTTGAGGTAATATAATTCCCTACTAAATCTTAGCCATTCGATCTTAACCATGTGGTTGAGACTTATAATTTTAAGAACCAGATAGTTCTTCTAAAATTGCCTGATCCTCTGGCTCTCCATTTAACCAGATTCTTAACCAATTTTTTCTAGGTTCATTGCTTACCCAGTTATTTCAGCATTCCCAATTGGCCACAGGACTAGTTCACGGTTGAAAAGATTGAATGAGCCGGTCCGATCTGATTTTTAAAACCTTATAAAATATTGCATGAAAACATCTTCCAACCAAAGCATCCTTAGTTTTAAGTCCACATATTTAATCTTTTTAGGAAAAAAAATAATAACTTTAGATACACATAATATAAACCAAGTAAGTATATCCCACCCAACCAATATAAGGGTTGTCATCATAAAGCATCTTATAAATGCTACTATGGAAGAATAATGAGGATAATTTCAATTGCAATTAAGACCTGAAGGCGGTGCTTTAATATTATTAATGTTTTGAAGTCATGCTAAGTGTATAGAATAATAAGAATCAAGTTCTTAGATATGCATCAATATGGAGATTAAAAATAGCAAGAACTGATTCCCAAAAGACAAAGAGATCATCCACATATATGATATGAGATATCATAATACTTTTTTAGTATTGCCTTTGCAGTTTTATTTGGACACAATAGAGAAAAATGATTCTTGTAGTTTACCCCAAGTAATGGGATAAAGGCATTATTATGTTCTAAAACAATCATAGTGGTAGATGTTAAGAGGGTTGCTACTTAGCTTTTGCATATTTTATATTCTTGCAACTTATTATTTTGATGATTCCAAATATTATTGTATTGATTAGTAATTTCTCCTAACACATTTTGGAATAAATAGTTTTGGCACTTGTGTGTACTAACATTTCAGGAAAATCATACTCTAGATTATTGAAGACTTCAAATAAAGATCTGATTATAATATTTTGTAATTTGGAGTCTATATTTTGTTCATCTTTGAGTCAGAGAGAGTGTGATTGTAATTGAGTAACTTAGCACACACACATTGAGGGAGATCTTTAAAAGTTAAAATTTCTTATACTGATCGTACGGGATGAACCAAGTTCGTACGGGACGACCAGGTCAGTTATATACCTCGGAGAGCAATGGAACGAATAGGAAGTGAGAAAAATTTTCTAAGTCCTGATCGTCCAGACGAATGATATCCTCTGATTTCTCACTTTGTGATGTTCGTCCAGACGAATTATCCCATTCGTCCCTAGATAATGTTCTTTGATTTCTCATTTTGTACTGTTCATCTAGACGAATAATCTCATTCATCCTTAGATGATGTCCTCTGATTTCTCACTTTGTGCTGTTCTTCCAGATGAATTGCCCCATTCATCCCTGGATGATGTTCTCTGATTTCTCATTTGTAGTGTTCGTCCAGATGAATTATCTCATTCATGAAAGTTTGTTAGGGATGTTAGGCCCTTATGAACTAGCCCAAGGCTAATTAAGAGAGAGGTGAATTGGAATTTTAAAAAATCTTTCATAATAAATAAGCCAAACCAAAATCCACCACAAAGAAAACACAAAGTGAAAATTAAATATGAAAATAATAAAGGAAAGAACACACTAGATTTATAGTGGTTCGGTCAAACCTTGACTTACGTCCACTCCTCGGAGGCTCCCTCCGAGTATTGATAAACTCAGTGTCTCTCCTTTAGCCCCCACAGCTAGGCGGAGAAGCCCTTACAAAATCACATCCACCTTCTCCAATGCGGCGGAGTAGCCGGGTCCTTTGACACCAAAGAGATATTCTTCTTCCCAGAACTTCCCTCAAGACAAGCCATGAATCTGATGGTACTAAGGTGCATGCTCGCCGGAGCAACCGTGTGGAATCCCCCTCCACACTCCCTTGAAACCCCCTCCAAGGATTTTCTCCTTCGCTCAAATTCCACCCTTTCCTCTCTCCCTTTCAAGCTCTCTCTTCAAGTTCCCTCCAAAAGAACGAAGCTACAATGGTTGCCAAAGACACTTATCAAGTTTCTTGTCAAAGCTTAAATAGAAGATCTCAAAATAAGCTCATTAATGCAACTTACCGACTTTATCATCCAGGCCAATATGAATATCATCCTAGCCGATCAGTGCAAAATAAGCTCAATCAGCCGGGATGATTTGGGATGATCAGAATAAATTTGTTCATATCATCTAGGACGATAATATATCATCCTTGCCGATCAGTATAAATCATGGAATATCGTCCTGAACATTTCCCTGAATAAGAGTTGTCGGATGTCCAATCGTTTAGTGGATCATCCCGTCCAATCCTGTGATCGTCCAGGATGATGTGATCATGTAATAAAATCTTAATAACTTTTCTTAAATACTATATTTATTTAGGAAAAATTATGCTGGATTGGCCAGGCCGATCTATGATAGGCCAGGCTGATCCCCGGGATGATGTCCAAAAATAAGCAAATCCTAAATAGATCTAATGGAAGATTCCTTCTAATTTGAGCCTATCATCCTGGCCAATACAAAATCATTCAAGATGATGTGTTTAGTGATGGCTGCCTTAAAAAGGATGCTCTAATTAGAGTTTTTATTTTTGAACTGATCATCCAGGCCAATATAAATATCGTCTCAGAAGATGTTACCAAAAACAGTTAACTCTAAATCAGACAAAAAATTCCCAAGTGTGTGTGTGCAAGGTTACAAAACCCATGAATATAGAATTAAATTAGTGAGAATTACAAGTAAAATAGTTTTCCAAAATCTTGACCTGGTTCCAATTGCAGTCTGATCTTGTGGACCTGAAATGTCAGTAAGTAAGATAGTCGTAGAGAAATAAGAGTGTTTGCTATCATCAAAATCATAATCTATGAAAACAAATTTACAACAATTCATCCCTGTGCGATGTCCTCTATATTCTCAACTTAAACAGTTCGTCCAGACAATTTTGCCCATTTTGTCCCAGGACGATGTCCTTTGGACCCATAACTTGAACTAATCGTCCAGACAATTTTACCATGTTCGTCCTCAGACGATATTCTCTGGACTCATGCTTCGTACTGTTCGTCCAGACGAACTTGTACATTCGTCCCTGGAAAATATTCTCTGTTCCTTAAATATATGGACTGTTATGCAGTTTTGTTTCAATGAAGCTTGGAAATAACCATTCGTACCAGACGAACTATGTTCGTACGAAATGATGATCGGGTACAAAGTCATTTTGTATCAATGCACATGGAGTTCATACACAACAATTTTTACACTGTTCGTACATACGAATTTTGATTATACGGGATGATTAAGTATGTACATATTTGAAAAATTACAATTATTGAATAGTTTTTCGTGTCTTTCTTATAAAAGGTCCACTTAAAACTGTCATGTAATCTTTTTGTCAACTGGTCTTCGTGCAAACTGAAGAGAGATTGAAGGAAAGAGTGTGAGTGAGTGTTAGAAGGAGATTTATTACTATTGGAGAGTAAAGTGTTCGTTTGGTACTCAAAGGTAAGGATCTTAGTTTGTGAATTATGATTACTTCACTCTTTTTCTTATCCTTCTAGATTTTTCATGAGAAGATCTTGTCAAGGAGATCCGGTTCTCTACTAACACTCGAGGAGTGTGAACAGTGGGAGGGTTCTCTGGCTACACTTGGAGAAGTGTGAAAGGATAAAGTGTTCTATTCCTACACTTGGAGAGTGTGAACAACGGGAAGGTTCTCTGCCTGCACTTGAAGAGTGTGTGAGCAACGGGAGGTACTCTGCCTACACTTGGAAGGTGTAAAAGGATGACAGATCTCTACCGCATCGGGTAATGGTGGAAGAGAGTTTTTGTGAAGGCTTCTCCGCCTTGCTGTATGGGCAAAAGGAGAGACACTAAGTGGTAATAGTGCAATACCTTAAGTGGGAGACTTCAGGGAGTGGATGTAGGTCGTGTTTGACCGAACCACTATAAATCTTGTATCTTTTTACTTTTCCACTGCTTTTTACTTTATTATTTCTATTTGATTTGTGGTTGAAAAATCTTTTCAAAAAAATTCATTAAAAAGTTTGAATCGATTTAAAATTATAAAAGGAAAAAATTTAAATTACCAATTCACCCCCTTTCTTGGTTAGCTGCTGTGACATAAGCTTAGGTCTAACAACCTAATTCATATTTAACAAGTTTTAACAAGAATACTTTGTTGCTTACCTACTGCTTATAATGCTTAAATAACTACAATTATAGAGTCTAAAGATTTAAACATTTACTCTATTGACAATCTTCTTGAATCACTAATTACTTACAAGCAAGGGGTGAGTCAAAGAAAGATTGATGCAGGTGAACAATGAAGGGAGAAGAACATAGCACTAAAAGTGGAGGAGTCATAAAGTGATCTCTCATAACCTGAGGATGAAGATGACATCGCACTGATGATTAGACAGTTCAAAAGCTTTCTGAAGAGGAAGCAAAAAAGATGCTAGCAATGGAATTGAGGTAAATTTAATAGAAATGTCAAGATTTTGAATGATGTTATTTGTTATGAGTGCAGGAAACCTGGATATATTAAGTCAGATTGCCCAAAACTCAAAGCCACTCCTAGCAAGAAAAAGGTAGAGGAGAAACCAATTGTAAAGAAGGACAAGAAGAAATTCAAAAGAGCTTTCTGGGCGGACTCAACTTCAGACTCGTCAGACTCTAAAAAGGAAGAGAAAGTCATTAATCTATGCTTAATGGCAGATAATCTTGATCAGTCAGATCAAGAAGAGGAATGTGACTTATCTTATAATGAACTTTTTGATGTCTCTGAATGCATACATGATGCATATAGAAAGTTAAAGAAAATGCATGCTAGTCTGAACTTAGAATTTTAGGAATTACAAAGAGAAAAGGAGATCCTTAAAAAAGATCATGCTTTAATTGATAACAACCACATGAAATTGCTTGATGTGTTTGACGATTTGAATAAGAACCATGAAAGTTTAAAATCAACCTATGCAGAACTTCAAAAAGAAATAAAAAATAATAATGATGAATTTGAGAGCAAGATGTATCGAGTAAATTATATAAATCGTATCTTCGAAGATATGAATTCATTTTATAAACTAAAAATAGAAGCTCTCGAGGATAATATGATATCACCAAGACTTGAATATTTTACCAATCACATTTTGTATCCTAAATTTATGTAATTCATAAATAGATACAGAAACTATATAAGATTAAGAAACCTTTTTTCAGGAGTCAAATGTCATAATTATGGATTAATTGGACATATAGCTCACACCTGTACAGTGAAGAAGAAAACTCATTTGGTGTGGAAACCTAAGATGCATAAACCTAGACATATCATACATGCATATGTTTATAAGTTGCAAAAAGGTGAACTCAAACTTATTTGGGTTCTCAGGTCTAATGTTTGATGTTTTTGTAGGATCGCTCTCACACAAGGCCTTGTGAGAGCATATGTTACCTGGACAGCGATTGCTCAAAGCATATGACTAGAGATACTGCACAATTCATATCACTGGAAGCCAGTAGTGGAGGAAAGGTTGCACTTGGAGATAACACTACAAGGAAGGTGGTAGGGTTAGGTATGATTGAAAATTTCAAAAACTTTTTTATAGAAAATGTTTTGTTGGTAGAAGGCTTGAAACATAATCTTCTAAGTATTAGTCAGCTATATGATAAAGGTTATTATGCAAAATTTTTCCTACCAGCTGCATATTAAGCTTGAATGGTAATGATGTTTTGAATGGTATAAGGGTAAATAATGTATATATCCTAACTTGAATTGCATTAAAACTCATACTGCTTTTTATTTAAAAACAATTTTTGATGAGTCATGGCTTTGGCATATGAGACTTTATCACTTTAACATGAAAAATCTTAGGAGGATTATCCAAAAGAACTTAGTGAGAGGTATACCAAAACTAGATTTTATTAAGGACCACTTTTGTGATGCATGTCAATTCAGAAAATAGGTGTGAAAGTTCGTTAGGGATGTTAAGCCCTATAGAACTGGCCCAAGCTAACCAAGAGGGGGGGTGAATTGGTATTTTAAAATTTCTTTTCACAAAGAATAAAAATTGCATAAACCAAAATCACACCATAAAAATAAATGCGGAATTAAAAGTGCGGAAGCAAAAAATAAGAACACAGAAATTTATAGTAGTTCGGTCAACTCGACCTACGTCCACTCCTTGGAGGCACCCTCCAAGTATTGCACTACAAAACGTGACTCTCCTTTAGCCCCCACAACTAGGCGGAGAAGCCCTCACAAGAACCTCCTTTTTGCCACCCCGGCAAGGCAGAGAACCTACCTCCTTTTGCTTCCTCCTGAAGCTGGCAGAGAACCACAAC
>NW_021318834.1:597259-632265 GCF_001605985.2 Dendrobium catenatum | reverse complement strand
TTTTTGAATAGATCATCCTGGCCGATCCTGAGATCGTCCAGGACGATATGATTGTATCAATCATCCTTAATTACTCCCTTGATTTCCTGATCAATTAAGGCATAATTTGTGAATATCGTCCAGGCCGATCAATGATCATCCTGGCCGATAATTTAAAAATACAGTATACCTTAATTGTCTATGGGGGCAACTTCTTTCTGTTTTGAGGTTGTCGTCCTGGCCGATACACGTATCGTCTAGGCCGATATGTTAATGACGGCTGCCTTAATTAAGAATCCTTTTTTAGACTTTCTGTTTTAAGCCTGATTGTCCAGGACGATGTAAATATCGTCCTGGCCGATATGAGTAAAAACAGAAATTCTAAGTCTCTCAAGTGTGTGTGTGTAGGGTTACTTAGCATCAGTCTCTTTGACCATTATAAGTAGACTCAAAAAGTGAAAAAATAAAAGTACAGACTGACTCAACCCTAAACCTATGCAATCCTGAACTGGCTTCGTCTTATTCGTCTGATCTTCGATTCCTGAAAAGTTAGAAGCAACAAGCAGTCCAAGAAAAATAGTGTTTGTCAATCATCAAAACATAAGCCATGAAAATAAATTTACAACAAGGTGAAGTCCTCTTTTCAATTAAATAAGGATCTTAGAAATAGTAAACTATTGGAAATATTATATATGGATTTTTTTGAACCAGTTGAAACTATAAGAAAATTTGGAGATAGAAAACCCAACACCTAGAGTTTTGAGATCTTCTAAAAATCACCTAAAGGAATTGATTATAGGAGAACCTGGTGAGGGTGTTAGGATTAGGTATGGACTGAATAAAGAAGTCAATCATTTAGCCTTTATTTCAATGATATAACCCATAAATATTGATCAATATTGGCTATGCAAGAAGAATTAAATCAATTCATAAGAAATAAAGTTTGGGAATTAACTTCAAGGCCAAAGGATCAAAGCATAGTTGGAATTAAGTGAGTATTCAAGAACAAAATGAATAACTTAGGAGTAGTCATTAGAAATAAGGCTAGATTGGTGGCTAAGGGGTATAATCAGATTGAAGGGATTGATTTTGAGGAGAATTTTTCCCCTGTAGCTAGACTTGAAGGAATTAGGGTTTTATTAGTCTTTGCCTATTTTAGAGGATTTAAATTGTATCAAATATATGTTAAAAGTGTCTTTTTAAATGGGGTAATTCAAGAAGATGTTTTTGTAGAACAATCTCCAGGCTTTGAAAATTCTAAATACCAAATCATATTTTTAAATTGTAAAAGGCATTATATGGATTGAAACAGGCACCTAGGGATTGATATGAGAGATTGAGCACCTTCCTACTTGAGAAATCTTTTGAAAAAGGGAATGTGGATAAAACTCTCTTTTTGAAGAAATTGGGAGAGGATATACTCATTGTACAAATTTATGTTGATGATATCAACTTTGGATCTACAAATAAAAATCTTTGTGATGATTTTTCTAAAATAATAAATAGTGAATTCGAAATGAGTTTAATGGGAGATTTGAGTTACTTTCTAGGTTTTAGCATTAAGTAAATTGAGGAGGGTATATTTTTTAGTTAGTTTAAATATAGTAAGGACATCCTCAAAAAGTATAAAATGGTCAATGCTAAACCTGTTAATACTCCTATGAGTTCCTCAGTTCAGTTGGATAAGAACCCTAAGGGAAAATCTGTTGATCGAAAGAAATTTAGAGGGATAATTGAATATTTGCTTTACTTGATAGCTAGTCGACCCGATATCATGTTTAGTGTTTATTTATATGTTAGATTTCAATCAGATCCAAAAGAATCACATTTGATAGTAGTAAAAAGGATTTAAGGTATCTGTTGGGAACTCAGAACTTAGGAATTTGGTATCCTAAGTTTAGCTCTTCATTTAAAATAATTGGCTATTCAGATTCTGACTTTGCAGGTTGTAGGGTTGATAGAAAGAGCACTTCTGAAACTTATCAATTTATTGGAAATTCTTTAGTCTCTTTGTTCAATAGAAAATAAAATTCAATAGTCCTATCTACTGCTAGAGTTGAATACATTACATTAGGAAGTTGTGTGGCATAAGTATTTTGGATGAAATAATAATTGATTGATTTAGGATTAACACTAATGCTATTTGCATTCTAAAAATCTTATTCAATATTCAAGAACCAAATATATAGACATCAGGTATCATTTCATAAGGGATCATGTATCCAAAAGAGAAATTAAACTCATTCATGTTACAATAGAAAATTAACTTGCAGACATTTTTATAAAATCACTAGCTTTTGATATTTTCAGTATATTAAGAACAAGGCTTGGTGTGATTGATTTGAATGCTTAAATACAAATCTCTGCAACATTAATATGTGTTTTTGTAAGTGTATTTTTATGTTTGTGATTTTGTGTTTGTGTTCTATGTTTATTCGTATTTTGTTTTTTGAATTTTCTTGTTTATGAATTTTTTTTTCACATCAAAATTCAAATTTTTTGAACTGATTTGAAAATTTGTGTGAAAATCATGTGTACAAAATTAATTTTATACGGGATGAATCGTGTAGCATATTAACTGTTAATTTGAATGGTTTGCATACAGTTTTTCAATTTTCGTATCACCATTCGTTTGTATGATCATCATAATAGTTCGGATGATATGTATTCAATCGTATGTATGCATGTAGGCAGTTATATGGATAAGATCAGTTTCTTTATTTCTGATCGTACGTACGAACGTTC
Source organism: Dendrobium catenatum (assembly GCF_001605985.2). Classification (NCBI taxonomy): domain Eukaryota; kingdom Viridiplantae; phylum Streptophyta; class Magnoliopsida; order Asparagales; family Orchidaceae; genus Dendrobium; species Dendrobium catenatum. The sequence goes on along the minus strand of NW_021318834.1, from coordinate 629,541 downwards.
AATTCGTACATACAAACATGTGGCGATTCAATATTGGGGACGTTTCAAACCGTATAAAAATGATCTTAAATAACTGATCATCCCTGACGAACACCTGTTCGTCTGTATGATTATTTGGTCAAAAGTCTGTACGAAAGGATGACTCGTAACTTGCATGATTATGAAAAGCCGTTTCTTTTTGGACCCATTCATTCCTCCATACGAAATAATCTTCATACGTACGAACCCAAATTCGAATGGGACGAAATTATTTTTGTTTGTACAAAAACTCATTTTCTCTTTAAAATTGAAATGTTTTGACCTCAAATTTCATCTCCTCAAAAAACCATTTCAATCTTCTATTCTCCAAGATCTTATTCATGGCTAGTTCAAGCAAGAGAATCAGGCAAAAGGAACTGGCCAAAGGTCCTTCTTCTAGAAATTCTGGAGAAAACTTTTTGTCAAAAGAAAATGAGGAGTCCTTCGTAAGATTCGCATCCGCCAAAATCACCTCCTCTATAGTCCTTCTCCAGTATCAACTCAATTTCAAGGTAATGGACCTTTTCGCTTCTACCCAATTTGGTCTTATTCTGACTCTGATCCACTTATACAACAAGGAGACCTTCCACTACTTTCTTGCCAATATGTCCTTTAACTTTGATGAAACTGTGATTAAGTCGTATGTTTTTAAGAAGAAAGTGGAGACCACTAAAGAAGATTTAAGAATATTATTGAACTTAAGGACTCAAGGGATTAGAGCCCACACTTTGACTTCTTCCACCAACTTTGACTGGACAGCAGTAAATCAAGTCATTAGAGGATGTAGAGGAGTAGGCCATTTTCTTAAGGTAGCCACTCTTAACCGCAATGCCCGTATCATCCAGCATATTCTTCGCACTTTCATTATTCCTAAAGCTGATGATCAAGTAAATATCACACCTCTTCTTTCTACAGTGACTTATTTGATTTTAACTATCCAATCAATCGATGAAGCCCAACTTATCATTGACTATATGTATGGACTTTTTGAGATTGGACATGTTTCCCATAAGAGAAAGAAAAATATAGCCTTAGGACATCTTGTGACCTATAATTTGGATAAGAAATATGACCTAGTTCATCCAGTTCAAAATTTAGAGGAGCCTCTCTACTACAATGATGAATCATTTTGAGCCATCTTTAATAAAGACTATCAACCTATTAGTAGTGACTCAGAGGAGGAAAGAGGACCTCCACCTGCACCTACTGGTAGACTAAATTTTTAGGATATGGTCCAACGATATGATCGGCTTGAGAGTCATTTTGAACAACGATTTGATCAAATTGAAACTCATCTTTAGTAGCAGGACTATCAACATCAACATGATATGGAATTGGTTAGAAGTCAGTTTGATTCATTCAACATGAATGTGGCTATGATGAGTAGCTATTTCAACATCTTCAATTCTCCTCAGCCACCTCCATAGTAGGGCCCTTCAGAGTGATGATTGTACTTCATTCCTGTTTCTTTTGTCCATTTGTGATGTGATGTTAGCTTTTCATTGTGATGTGATGTTAGCTTTTCATTGTGATGTATTGTGTTATTATTTTTTATTTTGTGTTTTAAAAAAATGTGTTTATTGATATCATTCGTTCTTGATGTAATATCCTTTATCATGATATCAATAAAAGTCATTTTGTCTTGCTTTTTTTTTTTAAATGTGTGTTAGTGTATATGATCATCCTTAAAATATTTGATCTTACAAGTGCTATATCTTGAATTGTAACACAAAATTGAATTCATTATAAAATCTAAATTTTTAAAATTTAAGTTGTGATTATAACTTGATCTAATTAAGAATCTCAATCTCATATCTCTTGTTAGACTAATATAATTTGTTATATTATTCTTGCAATTATGATATTTTCTTATTTTGTATTTCTCTTATCAATATAAATATTATTGTACTTAGAGAAATTTGAGATTTTAGATTATTGATTTTGGAAAGATCAAAAATACACTTGAAAATATACAAATGTATAAAAATTAAAAGAATGCGCAATAGTTTGCAATTAAAAAAAGAGACACAAAATAAGCCCATAAGTAAAAAGATGCACAAAATGTGCCACAAATATTGAAAAGATGTGCAAAGTGCCATAAGTGGTATTTTTCCTAATAAATTCTTTCCTTAGTCTTTCAATCTTTCAATTCAAATTAATCTTCTATACAATTTTATTTGGTATTAAAATTTGAAATAGAAAAATTTTACATTCATCTACTTTAAAATGATTTTGTTTATCTCATTGTCTAAATTGATTCATGATTTTGATAATTTTTTTTATATCTATGTTATATCTCTTCTTAATTCATATGAATCCTATTATTTCTCTAATGATCTTTAATTTTATTTGCAAATATATCTCAATCTCTTTCAAGGATCAATTATCAAAGGCTTTTCATATGACTTCTAATATTTATGTATTTGTTCTCTTTCTTCTTCTCTTTTTTCTATTGTCAAAAAGGGGAAGAAAATATTATTCGTAACTATCGCTGTTGCATTTATTTGTTGCATTTGTTTTATCGTTGTATCGTTGTTTATCATTGTATCATTATTTTATCGTTGCATTTTTGTTTTATTTATTCATAACTGTCATCTCTGAGTCTTTTTAATGTTTATTATGCTTTGTGTTCAAGTGATTGTGTGTTAAAAATTTTAAAACAATTTTTTTTATGATTCAAATTCCCCTTATTCTTACATGCTTATTAATTCAGGGGGAGTTTAGGAGATACTTAGGAATTTAAAAATTATACAAATAATAATTATTTTGCCATCATTAAAAAGGGGGAGATTGTTAAGAGAGTTGCTACTTAACTTTTGCATGTTTTATATTCTTGCAACTTATTATTTTGATGATTCTAAATATTATTATATTGATTAGTAATTTCTCTTAACACATTTTGGAAGAAATATTTTTGGCTCTTGTGTGTACTAACATTTCAGGGAAATAATACTCCAGATTGTTGAAGACTTCAAATAAAGATCTAATTATAATATTTTGTAATTTGGAGTTTGTATTTTGTTCATCTTTGAGTCATAGAGAGTGTGATTGTAATTGAGTAACTTAGCACACACACACACTGGGGGAGATCTTTAAAAGTCAAAATTTCTTATACTGATCATACGGGATGATCAGGTCAGTTATACCTCTTGGAGAGCAATGGAATGAATAGGAAGTGAGAAAAATTTTCTAAGTCCTGATCGTCCAGACGAATTTACCCAATTCATCCCTGAATGATGTCCTCTGATTTCTCACTTTGTGCTATTCTTCTAGACGAATTGTCCCATTCGTCCCTGGATGATGTTATATGATTTCTCATTTTGTACTGTTCATCTAGACGAATAATCCCATTTTTCCCTGGACGATGTCCTTTGATTTCTCACTTCATGCTGTTCGTCCAAACGAATTATCCCATTTGTTCCTGGATGATGTTATCTAATTTCTCATTTGTACTGTTCATCTAGACGAATTGTCTCATTCGTCCCTGGATGATGTCCTCTGTATTCTCAACTTAAATAGTTTGTCTACATGATTTTGCCCATTTCGTCCCAGGATGATGTCCTCTGGACCCATAACTTAAACTAATCGTCCAGATGATTTTACCCTGTTCATCCCGGACGATGTTCTTTGGACTCATGCTTCGTACTGTTAGTCCAAACGAACTTGTACATTCATCCCCGGACGATGTTCTCTGTTCCTTAAACATATGGACCGTCCTACAGTTTTGTTTCAATGAATCTTGGAAATAACCGTTCGTACCGGACGAACTATGTTCGTAGGGATGATAATCAGGTACGAAGTCATTTCATAACAATGCACATGGAGTTCGTAAGCAACAGTTTTTTATACTATTCATATGTATAAATTTTGATCGTACGAGACGATCAAGTACGTACATATTTGAAAAATTACAATTTTTGGATAGTTTTGTGTGTCTTTCTTATAAAAGGTACACTTAAAACTGTCTTATAATCTTTTTGTTCACTGGTCTTCGTGCAAACTGAAGTGAGATTGAAGGAGAGAGTGTGAGAGAGTGTTTGAAGGAGATTTCTTACTAATGGAGCGTGACGGGTTCACTTGGTACTTAAAGGTAAGGATCTTCATTTATGAATTGTGATTACTTCACTCTTTTCTCTTATCCTTCTAGATTTCTCGTGAGAAGATCTTGTCATGGAGATCTGGTTCTCTGCCGACACTCGAGGAGTGTGAACAGCGGGAGTGTTCTCTGCCTACACTTGGAGAAGTGTGAAAGGATAAAGCGTTATCTGGCTACACTTGGAAGAGTGTGAACAATGGGAAGGTTCTCTACCTACACTTGGAGAGTGTGAGAACAGCGGGAGGTACTCTGCCTACACTTGGAAGGTGTAAAAGGATTATGGTTCTCTGCCGCTATGGGGGAAAAAAGGAGAGACACTAAGTGATAAGATTGCAATACCTGAATTGGGAGACTTCAGGGAGTGGATGTAGGTCGTGTTTGACCGAACCACTATAAATCTTGTGTCTTTTTATTTTTCTGTTGCTTTTTACTTTACTAATTCTGTTTGATTTGTGGTTGAAAAATCTTTTCAGAAAATTTTATTAAAAAGTTTGAATCAATTTAAAATTATAAAAGGGAAAAATTTAAATTACCAATTCACCCCCCTCTTGGTTAGTCGCTGGGATATAAGCATAGGTCTAACAACCTAATTCATATTGAACAAGTTTCAACAGTAAAGAGTATATCATAAGCGATAGATATTTCATTGATATGTTCATGATGTATTCTACTGTTATTTTTTTTATTTAAAAATCCAATGTGATCCTTTCCCTTAAACATCCAAGAGTGTTTAGAACCTTGTTGAACAGATTTAATCTCACATTACGTAGCTTCAATAAGAGCATTTTGAATCTCAAGCACCTTATGAAACAAGTTATGCCTAAGTAGATCCTTATTAAGAAGATAGAAGATGTTGCATTGGTCTTTCTTAATGTTCAGGATAGCTTGAGTAATATGATTAAAGGAAAGGACAACCATAAATTGGAATAAGCCACACTTTTGCAATAATACTCACAAAGTTAGGATAATGGATCTAATAGCTTTTATTCATGTATCTACAATATGGTCTAGTAACATTTTCCATCTCAATAAAGATAAGAGAATGATCTAAAGAGAGGGAATGAAGCACTTTAAAGTGAGAATATTAATAAGAGTTCATCCAAGAATTATTGAGAAAAGCTCAAGCATGAAGGTAGGGAATATGATTATCAAATAGTTGATTAAACCCTTCATAAAAAATGCACGCATGAAAATCTACAATTTTACTTTGAAGAAGAATTTTCACACAAAATTTTTTATCAAGAGATCAAATACAATTAAGGTCTCCAAGAATAAGCCAACGATCATCGATAGATCTATAAATTTTTGAAATAAAATGCCAAAATAATTTTCTTTAAAAGTCCCATTTTCGGCATAGATTAAGGTAATATAAAACCACATAGAAGTTGAAAATTTAGCCAACATGAGTTGAGGATGTCAGACTAAAAGATTCCATATTATTCATTTATGGTCTAAAAATAAATATGATAGTTAGTGTAGCTACCTTCTTTGTTAAACATTTGATAATTCTTGGAGAAGAAATGATCGTAGGAAAAAATGAAACAAAATTTGGTTTCCAAAACATAAATAATATCAACCTTATGTTCTTTTATTAATTTGTTATTGTGTGAGACTTTAAAGTTCCTACCCTAACATTCCAAGTAATAATGGGGAAGAGGTTTATAGGGGAAAGTTAATTTATAGAAGATGAAACACTTATTTGACTAGTATTTCTTGGTTTTAAAGAAAGTTGGAGCAACAGAGTTAGAATTGTTTCTTTTTAATCTAATAGTAGAAAAGTATTTAGATATATTCACACAAGCTAGAACGGATGAGTTATCTAATAAAGAAATATGAATTTTATGAGAATTTTCTTAGTTCAATAATTGACTTTTATGAATGTGTTCACCTCATTTTTGTATGAGGACATTAGGACCTACCTGGGTTTCTTTTTGGTGACATAATGATTGAAAGATGTCCACTTCTCCATAATATAGGTCCTTTTGAAAACCAAATCCAAGTCTAGTCAAATCCAGTTCCACCTTTCAATCCAATCTTAGTCCCACTTTCAACCAACTTTCAATCAACTTTCAAATCATATCTAATCAATCTTAATTGTTCATTTGATTTACATTAATATGGATAATTCAAGATCAAACATTCAAGTCCTAAATCCAATCCAAATCCCAAATTCCAAACTAAACCTTAGGGTTAAGGACCCAGGTCCTTTTTTTTTAATTTATTTTTTTATTTATTATTTATTTTGGAAATAACAGGGATGATTTTTTTATCACTTTGAAACTCAGTCTAATGATATCTGATTTGGGGTCTATCAATTGCACATTATTGATATATGCCCCTAAGGTTAACCCACTAATTTTATCCCATTATGAGGCCTCTACTCCTAAGAACTGAATTAATTTCCAAATGCTGCAAAACTCTCAAATATTTATAGTCCATGCCACTAGACTTTCCATTGAGGAAAAATTGACTTAGAGACTCTTTCCAAACCCTCCAATCCCATCCATGACCTTTTATGACTTGTTGAACAATAGCCTACACTTTGTTGGACTCAGTTTGACCTACGGTTGATTAGACGTCAAAATGACCAAAATGCTCTTTAAGGTGTTTTTTGATCTTTTTCCCAAAACTCAACATAGTTCAACCTTATCAATCTTAAAAAACTATCCCAATGGATCATAAATATCATTAGGAACACATTATACCAAAACCAACCCTTTGGTTTGACCTAGTTAACCAAGTCAATCATGGTTGACCAAAGTGACACTTAAGCGTTTAAACACTCATTTCCAACCAAATGACCTCCTCTTGATTTGAAACCACCTCCATTAAGTTCATATGATCAACTTGAACTCAATAAACCTAACACTTGACCCTAGGTCAACTTGGTTGACCAAGTTAACCATGTTTGACCAAACTTTCCATACCTTTCAACCCATTCAAGCCTCTTGACCAAGACTTCTCCAAACCCATTCAAACTCATTGGGTCCTTAAGAAACCCCTCTTTAAGACCCCAGCTTTGTGCTCACTTGGGTTAGCCATTTGGCTTGACCCAAGTTCCCCAAGAGAGATCTCTCTCGATCCAAGTTCCAACCCTAACCTAATTGGATCAAACTAATGGTGGTATTGGGCCCCCCTTGACCAAACACACCTTCCTTAGTTGACCTAGACCTTGGGTCAACTTGGGCTAGGAATTAGGCTAATGTAAAGTGGTCAAAACCACTATGGGTTGAACCATTTCCCAACCTAGGCCTCACCAAGCTAAACCAAGACATCCACTAGGTGGCCTTAGGTCCAACACACCTACCCTAGTCAGCCCCACCCTTAGGTTGACTTGGGTCAACCTCTAGGGTAGCCTAAAATGGTCAAAACCAGTTTGACCTAAGCCATCTTCCACCTCATATGATATCAAACCCAATTAACACTTTCATTGGGAGCCCCTTAACTTAATTCATTTTCCCCACCAATCCCATGACATAACTCAACCCAAGTCACACCCATGCTAGCCCAAACCGTAAAAGTTTGGGTCAACTCAAGCCTACTTCCTTAATCGGGCTTCCCTAAACCTAATTGAGCTCACCATTGAGCTCATCAGACTTCCAAACATCTTTCCACCTCAACGCGACCCAGCCCTTGGTGGTGGCTGGAGCAAATGAGAAACTAGTTCTGGTGGTCCCCCCATCCTTGAGCTTTGCTGTAAAGCCTTTCAGGCCCTAGTTTTGCTGGTTTCGAGCTCATGAGGCTCTAAGATGATGTCCTCTTCCACCTGGAAGCCATCAAATGATTGGCTTGATCAATCCTAGCCATCCATGGCCGTAGGAAGGACTTGAATAAGGCATCTTCACTCGAACCCCCTGACTCGATTCCAATTTTAGATAAGCCTCCCCAGAGCTCCTTGAGCAATCCCAAGGCATTTCCCAACTTCCTAGTCATTTATATCCATTGCCCAGAGTGAACTCCAATGAAGTATCTTTTCCCTCAACTCAGACTCCTACTTTTAGGGATCCTCTAATCAAGGCATCTGAAGGAGAAGAGTTCGCCATATCCCCCTAAGGCTTCCTAATAGAGAAGCTCATTCATTGAGGCCTTATCTGAGGTAAAACTCCATTCTTGAGCTCCTAGTTATGTGGTAGTGGTCAAGTGTGAAGCAAACCATCAAACCACTGAATTTTGACTATTGGATTGATAGTTTGCATTGTTTAGATCCTTCCTATGAAGTTTGGTTGAGTTTCATTTGTGGGATCTCCCAGACCATGCCGAAGAATACCTATAATTACAGATGTAGGTAGGAGGTGGAAGATATAATCCTAATCATTGATCTAGATCAATAGCTCAGATTGGATCTTGAGGTTTTGGAGCTCATTTAATCATAGTCGTCCAATTTTTGATCTGACGTCTATTACTATTCTTATGTTTACACAGTTAACATGCAATCATTGCCCGTTAATTAGACTACATCGCATGTAAAAGCGTAATTTGACTATGTAAATCTGGATTTAATTAACCTAAAAAACATAGGAATATTAAAAAATTCATATCTTCCAATCTACTAGACTAATTTAAGTGTTTTTTTTTGGCTCATTGGAAAGATATCAGGGAGGATCTTTAAAAGCCCTATGGTCTCAAGCTCTGATCTTGCATAAAACTTAGTGCATTTTAGTAACTATCTTAAGTCATTTTAGGTAATACTTAATTTTGAACTCATCTTAATTTGAGACCTTGGGAAGTTGAATTTGGGCATGTCTCTAAAATGTCCAAATTTTCCTTCCATTGTTTGAATTGTTTAAAGGCAATTTTGAGTTAATTTGAATTTAGGGGTTATGGTTTGACCCCCAAATTCAAGTTATCATAATGATCTATCTAATGAGAGTTAGGGTGTGATTATTGGTGTGCTAGTTGTGTTTAGGATAAGGAGCTTAGATCCACTGATTGCACCCCTGCAAGCCTAGGATAATACCTTAGGAATTTTCTAAGGTAACTTAGTGGTTGTCTTTGGTGGTTTAGTTAACAACCTTAGGGGATTCAACTTGGGTCCAAATTTAGTGGGCTTAGGCCTTGAGATCAGGTGATGACATGATCTATGCTTCATTGCATTTGGGGCCCATTTGGTCTACCAACTAGGAGCCCCAAAATCCCTCCCTTAGAATTGACCCTTTCCCTTAGCCAAAGTCAACTCTTTGATCAACCGTTGTTCAAAACTAGATCCAAGCTTAAAAAAATTATTACTTTATTTCGAAGATTTCAAATTGAGCAAACTTAGAGTTTAATTGCTCACATTAAGGTCTAATATGTATATATATATATATATATATATATATCACTTTAATTATAAAATTTAACTTTTAACCTATTAACTAACACATTAAAATAATCTTAAAATTCCAAAATTCAGTAATTCATTTAAAATTCTATAAATTCTTAATCTAGTTATTCAAATAAGCAACTAACACTTTTAATTTAATTTTATCAACCCTTAATCCTCATCCAATTAAATTAACTCAATCAACCCCTTTTACTATTAGGCAAATTCATAACTGATTGGGATATATTTTTCAAATACTTAGGATAATCATGCATTAGAGTCTAAATTTTTTATTTTAAACTTGATATAATTTATTTAAAGTTAAGAGTTATGAAAGTGTCTTTAAGTTGGGATACATGTATCCAAAGTTGGATTCCAAAGAGGAAAGTATATCCCTTAGAAGGGTCCTTTTCTATTTAGAAGACCAAATTTGTATCATTTCAATACCCAAAGTGAAAAGAATAACCTCCCCTTCAAGGGAAGAGTTTTCTTTCCATTTGAGTATCCAGGTACGACAAATCCAAGGAGCTTGAAGAGTAGGAGGATAAAGAGTGAAAGTCAAAGAGTATTCCACTCAAAGTCAACTTGTATCAATCCTAGGATTAGAATTTAGGTCTGTGGTTAGTTATGCCCGAACACTTTTAATTTATGTAAATTATGGGTTGTAATAAATATGCAATTTACCTATTGGGATTTATTTGATTAATTTGATTTATTGATGTGTTTGATTTACTTTGCTTGCATATAGGATTATGAGCTTTTCTTAGTTTTTTAATGATTTATATATCAAGTTTTATTTTAGTCTGGATTTAATCGGAGGCTCATGAGGGCACATATAATTTCTTTTACTTAAAATTAAAATTAAAATTTTAGGCTAATATAGAAACTCTAATGATCTAAGATGTAAGCCAGAGACTATTCGGATTTCCCATAAACATATTTTTACTTTCTCTTCCTTATTAGGCACCTCCCTGCCTGTGGGTTCCAATATACCACCTAGCCTTTGAGGGTGCAAATATGTCACGAGGATGTTGTGCAATCTCTAGGAAAAAAATAATTTTCAAGCCTTTTAAAAATTACTTCATATATATTTATGCATTTAATTGAGTCAATCAGCATGTATTGTATTAGAAACAAATTAAATTAGCCTAAAATTTTAACTAAATTTATTTCAAGCATTCTCATCCAACATAAGTCATGGGATCAATTACAATTTTCCCTAGATGTTGATCCCAATTCTCAAAAACTATAATAACATTGTCCCTACCACCCTTTCATAAAGATCAAACTCATTGAATTTGAATCGACTAGGAGATTAGCTAGCTCCCCAATCTAGGCCGGGGCAAGTCCAAATTTTGCACTACATTAGTTAGGTTCAGGCAACTATAGTCTTGGGCCAAATTTTGATTTAGGATCCTGGACAGATTTTGAATCATAAGGCCTCAAACTCAAAGAATATAAACCCAAATTTCTAATAATACAATTAACTCAAATTAAAAAGAATTATTTCATTCTAAATTTTAAAGCCTAACACTTAGATTAGGTTAGGACACTTTTGAATTATTTTAAAATCCCAAAGTGTCTCCTACCCCTCCTCCGTTTGACTCTAAAAATAAGTGTTCAAAGTTCGATTCAATCCTAGTTGAAATTCCAAATTCACCTCTTTGATATCACTCCTAGAAAACCTCTAAACTTACTTTATACTATTATTTCAATAGAGAGTATTTGTAGGGAGTTCAATCTCTCTACAATGTAATTAATTATAAGGACTTATTCTCATAGTAAATTTAGGACCCACATCAACTTTTCAAAAATCAATGTTTTCAAATTTCATTTAGTCTTCTTATGGAAAATTGAAATAAATGAATATCATTATCGTTATAATTAAACAATTGATAACTGATAATATTTTCTTCCTCTAGGGAGATATATCATTTGTTGACAAAACTTTAAATATGAGATTAATGATAATTCATCTAGATTATAGCTAGATATTCAATTGAACTACACTTTCCTCCTTTGGGGCCATATACAGTTGTTTCCTATATTTGGTTTTGACATTCGAGATGGACTTTGCAATTCTAAATCTTGACCCTGTTTTAAAATTTTATTTCTTCCACTCAAGGTAGTATATCTTTCCTAGTGGGTGTTCGATTTTAGAATTAAAATTTAAAATTAACTTCAAATTCCCCAAAGAAGATAAAGTTTTTCTAAGCCGCTTTCCAACCCCAATAGAATGGGCATAATATTATGATACTATAGAGATTGATCAATATGACAAGTATTGTCATTCTTATCATTATGTACTAATACAACATCCAAAGCTTTCCTAGAAGGGGAGGAGGTAGAAGAAGCATCCTTACTTGTAGAAGAGGGAGATTGGTTGAGGTTAAGGCTAGTACGAGAGAGAGGATGGATAGTAAAAATGATTGAGAAGGAAATATTTGTGGGCTAACAAATATTTCTATTAACGCATTCATGCAGTTTATACTTTGACCTAAAAATAATTATTGGCATATGTGTTTGTTGCTAATTATAAGATTTCAAATAGTTTAAGACTTTGTGAGAAAAAGTGTGAGAGCTAAAGCATGGAGAAATATTTCCATTCATAAAGCATTGGTTGCAACATATCTTCACCATTGAATGACCTATCAATAGAATTAAGCAATATAATGGATGTATATATTTGAACACTAACTCAAACAAAGGTTAGTTGAGAATTAAAATGATCTACATAAATAAGAACACATAGTTTACTAGTGATCATAGAGATGTTAGTTTTATACTAGCAACAAAAATGAAGATCAGGAAACTTTATATATGTTGACACTTTGAAGTCCTCTTTTATAGGCTTAAAGCTAGTTAACTATTTCTTATGGAAAAATAGTCTCAGATTAATAAACTAAAGTCCCCCATTATAATCCATCTGAAAGTCTTCCTATCTTATAAACTTAAAGAGTGAGAAGCCCTCAATAAGAGAAATAAGTTGAGTAGTACCTTCAAGGTTCTATAATTTTTAATAGGAATAAGCAAGATATCAGAATGAGATACCCACATCCTTAGAGATAACACATGAAATACATTATGAACATTAGATATGTCTTCTATAAATTGTACCTTATAAGTAAATTTCCCAATCCTTTTAGTTATTTCAAATGGTCAACATACCTTAGACTCAATTTGCCTTCTTTTCCAAACTACTAAAGCCTTTCATATGTCTGATTCTCACATATAAAACATATCCAACCACTGAAATTCTTCAACTCAGTGCTTGAAATTATAATATAATTTATATCTATATTGTATAACTTTTAATCTATACATGATCTAATGAATATTTTAATAACATCATTGATTAAGGTTGGCCCAATCAGACTCCTCTCACCTACCTCTATCCACAATAAAGGTGTTCTTCACTTTCTTTCATACAGAGCTTTGTCTTTGTAAGATTTATAATTTAACACTTATATTCCATCAATTCATTCATGGCATTATCACAACAAGCATGAGGATTAAAGCTTCCTTAAGACACATAGTCCCGTATCTTAAGGTTTCTAACTTATAAACTTCATCGATGGAATGGGTAGAAAAATATATTTCAAATAGTTTTTTTTATTTAATTTAATACTCATAGAAAATTAACTTAAAAAATAAATTTTATACTAGGTTAAGATGACTAAGCTTAATCTATTTTCTATAGAGAGGCATATTACATAAAACCAATACACAGATTAACCTAACATACTAGAGCTTATATTTTATTTTATTTTATTTTTTACATTCTTGACATGTTCACATAAATAATATTTAAAAGCTTAAAATTATTAAGGAGATAATTCTTATAGTTGTTTAAGTATTTTATTAGCAAAACATGTTGCAGTCTATGACCCCTAATATGAGATTTTGATGATGACAAATAATGTTGATTGAATTAGCTTATTCTCCATTAGATATTTTGAATGTTACTCTTGTCTGTGAGTACTAACATTTTAGGAAGATCACATACAGCTCAAGACAACAAAAGACTCGAGATTGAATATAATAGGATGTGAAGGAGTCTCTAACTTTATATACTTTTTTATTTCTTTATTTCTTGAGTCTAACCATAAAAAGTGTATGCAAACTGAGTGACCATGCACACACATAGGGGGAGAGTTTTTTTAAGAAAAAAATCATTATTTTCTTATGAAGATCATATTGTACAATTTTAAATCATATTGTACGATACATTATGGCTCAACAGCTATCTTCTGTGAACTAATCGTACTGTACGATAATGATCGTAATGTATAATTTGTTTTTAAACCCGAAACCCTAGCTGCCAAATTAATTTCAGAAATTTTTTAATATTTAAAATTTTTAACTAATCATATTGTACGAATTTTTGAATACTTGCTATAATTAACCACCATGATTAATAAATTAATTCAAAGCTTAATTAATGATTCATGATCGTACTATATGACCCTATTTATACTGTACGATGAACTGAGACTATTTTTGGTCATCCTGAAGATCATATTAGACGAAACCTTATTTTTTGAACTAATAGTATTGTATGATGTATACATTGTACCGGAAGACCTGAATATTTTAACTTATTGTATTGTACGAGTTGGATCGTACCGGATGATGAACATAGACAAATTTTAATCATCCCAGTATTCATCTTGTATGAATAAAATAAGTATAGTATATCATATTGAATGATATTTGTATCATACTGTATGATATATTATTGCCTGTCAGTACTCCTTCGTACCATGTTAAAAGCTATTTTAAACTGATCATGCTGTATAATTGTAATCATATTGTACAAATAGAAATGGCTAAATTGATATTTTTAGGGTTTCGTGAAGCTTGATATATGTTTAATGCCTTTGTCTTTTGAGTGAGATAGAGAGGAGCCTGAAAAAGGAAGGGAACTCGTGAGAGGGAGCTTCTTGAAGGGATTTAGGACTTGTAAGAGGAAGGAGAATGTGAGTTTGTGAGGGAGAAAGAGTGTGAGGAGATCACACGATTGCTCCTAGCCTGCTGCACGCTTGCTCCTCCTGTGGCCCGGGTAAGTCTTGCGAGAGCTCTCTAGGGGTGAGCCTTCAAGTTCAATGTCCTCAAAGGTCCTATGCCTTCTCCATGAGGGAGAAAAATATGAAGGTATGTTTCCGTCATCGGGAGGGTAACATAGCGTTCGACACTCCGCCACACTGGGGATCGTGAAAGTGAGTTTATGTAAAGGCTTCTCCACTTTTCCGTGGGAGTAGAAGGAGAATTACTTTTGAGTAGTGTAAATCTTGGTGTGGAGGACTCTAGGGAATGGACGTAGGTCAAGTGACAAAACAACTATAAATCTTATGGTTTTCTTTTTCCATTTACCGCATTTTTTCCTTGTATTTAACATTGTTATAACTGCTTGGTGAGAATTTGATTTTTGTACTTCATTATGTAATTTATAATTTCATCACCACTATTATAATCATCTTTTAATCACTAGCTTTTTCTTCTAATTAATTAAGTCATCTTTTGAAATTCAAAAAAATTAAAACTCCTGTTTAGGCTTCGATCTTTATTTAAAAAAATTACCAATTCACCCCCTCTTGGTGCATCTCGTACTTTTAATTGGTATCGGAGCGGGGTCTCAAAAATAATGTTTTAAAAAACCTTGATAAAATCAATCATGACATGTTTTGGTAACTGTAATACTGCGGAGGATTATTCCATAACTCATCCACCCTTATTTGACAACATGTTATTTAATTTTGGAAAATATGAATGTCTATATTTTTATAATCAATTGACTACCGCATCTGGATGTTGGTACAATAAGGATACACTGCACCTTTTAAACTTTTAAATGGCATTAATACTCAAATATCATTTAGTGAATGGAGCAATAAGGATAGGGATCTAGCACAATTAAATGCAAAATGCTTAAATTATTTCTTGTACGCATTGAAATCAGAAGACTACATGAGAGTGTACATCTGTGCTACTGGCAAGAAGATCTGGGATAGACTGTGTATCACATATGAAGGAACTAGTGAGGTTAATTAGTCTAGATTAAATATTTTATTGCATGATTATAAACTCTTTTGCATGAAACCTAGCCAAACTATATCTGACATGTACACTAGGTTCACCTAGATATTGACATCCTTACATGCACTAGGTAAATATATTTCTAATTTTTAAAAAGTCAATAAAGTTTTGAGATGCTTATTGAGTTCTTACGATGCTAAAATCACCGTAATTATTGAGTCCAAAGATTTAAATGTTTATTTAATTAATAATTTTCTTGGGTCACCCATTACATATGAGCAATGAGTGAGTTAAAGGCAAAATAATGCAGAAGAAAAAAAAGGAGCAAATGGTGGCTTTAAAAGCAAATAACTCAGAAAGTGAAAGTTCTGCAGTGGAGAAAGATGATGATATAGCCTTGATGACCTATTAATTCAAGAATTTTCTGAAAAGAAAATAAAGGCCTCATCTGAATAATTGGATTAAAGGTAAGAGCTCAAAGAATATTAAAGTTACATCTGACACAATTTTCTTTGAGTGTAGAAAACTAGGTCACCATTGAGTTGATTGCCCCAATGTAAAGATCCATCTAACTAAGGAGATGGGCGAGGAGAAGCCAAAGTATAAGAAAGGCAAGCTAAAGACATAGAAGACATTTTGGACCAACTCTATTTCAGAATCATCAGAAGAAGAAGTAGAGGAGGAGGTAACGAATTTGTGTCTAATGGATAACGATAATCTTGATAAATTGGATCAAGACGAGGTATGTCAACTTTCATATGAAGAATTGTTAGTTATTTCTGAAAAAAATCATGATTCTTGTAGAAAGTTAAAGAAAATGCATGCTAACCTTAACATTGAATTTAGTACTTTACAAACTGAGCATGCTAATTTAGTTAAAGAATATTCTGATTTAGATAGAGATCACACGTCCCTACTCGATGAGTTTGATACGTTAAATAAGAAGCACATTGAATTATTTGATGCACATAATTACTTGAAAACATCACATATTGAGTTAGAAAAAGAGTATAAGAAATTGGATGAACTTGGACGGGAAAGAGATAATAATAAACATTGGTTAAAAGTGGAAGTGGCATCTTATGAATATGAAAATAAAACTCTGAAAGCAAAACTCACAGCTTTAGAAAATAATAAACCATCATCCCCATTAGCCTAAATGAGAAACCCCCCGATGTTAAATGCATCACACAACTTTAAGAAGAGGCATCACCACCTACATAGGTTAGTGAACCCATTTCTTAGTGTTAGGTGCTTCTCTTGTGGCATGCTAGGTCATATAGCCCGCACTTACATGATTCACCGTAGGACACACCTTGTATGGAGACCTAAATTGCATTTGTCACAGCATAGCGTGCATATATCTCATTAATGCAAGTATAAGGAGGAACCCAAACTCACTTAGGTTCCAAAATCTATCCTTTAAATGATATTATAGGGTTGCTCTCACGAAAAACTTAGTGAGAGCATGTGGTACATGGATAATAACTTCTTGAGATATATGACTAGAGACATGAATAAGTTCATTACATTGGAAATCAGGACTAGAGGCAAGATGACTTTAGGAGACAACACCACTAGGAAATGTTGAGTCTAATGAATAGGTTGTTAGACCTAAGTTAATGTCCCAAGGCTACCAAGAGGGGGGTGAATTGGTATTTTTAAAACTTAAACCCTCTTTGAAAAAGTGATAAACTGAAATAAAAATTTTTTATTAAATTTTTATAGAAAAATTTTTTCAACCACAGAGTTTTTAAACAAAAGTAAAATGCGAAAAATAAAAAGCAGTAAAGTAAATGACACAAGATTTATAGTGGTTCGATCTAAATCAGACCTACATCCACTCCCCAGAGGCACCCTCTGAGTATTGCACTAATACCAATAGTGACTCTCCTTTTGCACCCACAGTAAGGCGGAGAAGCCTTTACAAAACACTCTTTTCACCACTACCAGGTGCGGCAAAGAACCGTCGTCATTTTACACAATTCCCTAGTG
Organism: Dendrobium catenatum; assembly: GCF_001605985.2. NCBI lineage: Eukaryota > Viridiplantae > Streptophyta > Magnoliopsida > Asparagales > Orchidaceae > Dendrobium > Dendrobium catenatum. The sequence goes on along the minus strand of NW_021318834.1, from coordinate 612,094 downwards.
TTGGCAGAGAATCGTCCGTCCTTTCACACTCTCCTAGTGTGGGCAGAGAACCCTTCATCCTTTCACACTCTCCTAGTGTGGGCAGAGAACCCTTCGTCCTTTCACACTCTCCTAGTGTGGGGCAGAGAACCCTTCGGCTATTCACACTCTACAAGTGTAGGCAGCGAACCCTTCGGCCTTTTACACTCTCCTAGTGTGGGCAGAAAACCCTTCATCCTTTCACACTCTTAATTCATATTGAACGAGTTCTAACAGGAAAGTGGTGGGCTCAGGTATTATTAGAAATTCTAAATTTTTTTAATTGAAAATATTTTATTAGTTGATGGTTTAAAGCACAATCTATTATGTGACAAATGATTTAACATAAAATTTCTCTCCGAGAAATGCTTAATTAGCATAAATGATAAACTTGTACTAAAAGGAAAATAGATAAATAATGTTTATATGTTAAAACTTAACTATATTGAAAATTCAAATTTACTGTGTTTTAAAAAATAATGGATGACTCTTGGCTATGACATAGGAGACTATATCAAGCTATCATGAAAACACTTAGGAATATCACTCAAAAAAACCTAGTTAGAGGCATACCTAAGTTACACTTCACTAAAGACCATCTATGTGATGTTAGCAAACTAGGAAAAAAAGTAAAATCATCATTTCATTCAATCAAGGATGTGAATACATATAGGACACTAGAAACCCTTCATATGGACCTATTTGGACCTATTAACAGAGCTAGCCTAGGTGGGAAAAATTATGAATTTATGATTGTAGATGACTTCTTTAGATTCACTTGGGTAAGATTTTTAGCACATAAGAATGAGTCGTTTGAGGAATTTAAAACTTTCTCCACTTGGATTCAACAAAAATTCGGATGCAAAATCTCAACAATCTATAGTGATTATGGTGGAGAGTTTCAAAATGAAAGTTTTGATTTTTTTTATCAAGATATAGGAATCGATCATAACTTATCTGCCCCTAGAACTCCTCAGCAAAATGGGATAGCTGAGAGAAAGAATAGAATTTTCTTAGAAGCTCCTAGGGTAATACTAGCTGAGTACACTCTTCCTAGATATTTTTGGGCATAAGTAGTGAACACTACATGTTATATTTTAAATAGGGTGAACATTACATTGAAGTTATATAAAACACCCTATGAACTCTTTAAGGGTCAGACACTAAATCTTTCACACTTACATGTCTTTGGTTACATCTATTTTATCTTAATCAATTGGAAGTCTCCCTTAAAAAATTTTGATCCCAAGGCCAACGAGGTTGTCTTCTTAGGTTATTCATCTGTAGGTAAGGACTATAAAATATTTAATAAGAGGACCCTGGTATCCGAAGAGTCTACCAATGTAGTATTTGATGAATCATATAAGTCCTCTGAATCTAAATTTGAAGAAGATGAGATAGAGGCCATTTAGGGAGTAAAAATCATGACCATAGGAGAAAGGGGAGAACCTCAGGAAGATTTACCTAAAGATTGGAGATGTTTTTTTGGTCATTCTAAGAATTAATTTTAAGAGACCTATCAGAAGGTGTGAGAACTAGGCAAAGACTTAAGAAAGATGTTCATCATTTTGCATTTATTTCTATAATAAAACCCACGAATATAGATCAAGGTTTAAGGGATGAATTCTGGATCCTACCAATATAAGAGGAGTTGAACCAATTTACTAGGAATGATGTATGGGAATTAGTCAAGAGAACTAAAGAGCATAGTGTAGTGGGAACAAAGTGGGTCTTTAAAAATAAGGTGAATGACCCAGTAACCATAGTAAAAAATAAGGCCAGACTAGTAGCTAAGGGGTATAACCAAATTGAGGGAATATACTATAAAGAAACCTTTGCCCATATAGCTAGACTAAAAGCCATAAAGGGGATCTTAGCATTTTCTTACTTCAAGGGTTTTAAATTATATAGAATGGACAGTAAGAGTGTTTTTCTAAATGAGGTAATCAAAGAGGATGTTTATGTTGAGCAACCCCCCCGGATTTGAAAACCCATAATTCCCAAATCATGTATTTAAAATAAAAATGGCACCATATGGGTTAAAGAAAGCACCTAGAGCCTGGTATGAAATACTTAGCTCAATTTTACTAATTAGAGGATTTGTTAAGGGTTGTGTAGACACCAACCTCTTCCTACAAAGGGTAAAAGATGAAATTCTCATTGTTTAGATTTATATAAATGACATCCTGTTTGGATCTTCAAATAAAATCTTGTGTAATGAATTCTCAAAAGTAATGAGTAACGAGTTTGAAATGAGCATGATGGGAGAGCTAAATTATTTTATTGGTTTTAGTGTAAAATAGATGGAAGATGGGGCATTCCTTAGCCAACTTAAATACGTCAAGGATATTCTGAAAAAAATTATGAAATGGATAATGCTAAGGCTATGAATGCTCCCATGAGTTTTATGATTCAACTAGACAAAGACCCAAATGGAAAATTAGTTGACTAGAAAAAATATAGAGGAATAAATGGATCTCTCCTTTATTTAAGTGCCAGTAGATTGGCTATAATGTTTAGTGTGTGCTTATATGCATGATTCCAAGCTGATCCTAAAGAGTCTCACTTGACTGCAGTCAAGATAATCCTTAGATATCTACTAGGCACCCAAAACTTAGGAATTTGGTATCTTAGATACAACACCTCTGTACGATATTCTCTTTTTATTCTATACAATCCATGTGTCCAAATGGATTGGGATGAATTTAACTCAATCAGTATGATATTATTAACCTTTGTATTATACGAACACCCATTCATACTATACTATTTTTTTCGTCAAAGGTCATACTGATGACCCCTCAGAACGAATGTATTTCCTTTATATCGTCTAGCATGATCCTGATCGTACTATATGATTTTATCACATTTTCCTAATCGATCATCCAGACAAAATAATTGTTTGATCATACTATATGATCATCGATCATACTGTAAAAACCTTAATCGTACTGTACAAATAGTCAAGAATTCTATAAATAGAAGGGGAAACAAGCTCATTTCACTCAGCCTTCCTTTATTATACTCGTCTTCACTCATTTTCTACTCCATGGCTAGCTTAAGAAAATAAGACTGAATTATCCCAGGAAGCTCCTCTTCCTCTCGTCGCCACGATGATTATTTTCTATCCACTAAAGATGAGGATGCCTACCATAAATTCAAAGCATACAAGATCACTCCTTCTTGTATACTAAATCAAGAAGCCCTTAGCTTTGAGGTGATGAGCCTCTTTGCTTTTACTACCCTATAATTTCTTCTCACGCTGACCTTTTCATTCAAATCTAAGCTCCTTTATATATTCCTTGTCAACCTAAGAATAAACCTTGATAACTTGACCCTCACTTAACTTGTCTTCCATTGAAATATCAAAATCACCAAAGTAGACCTCGCTCAATATATCAGGCTTTCTACTAAAGGACCTCAAGCCCACTACGTCATAACAAATTAGTTTGACTGGAGTTTTATCAATTTAGCTCTTATAAATGTTACTTTAAACCAACACCAACATCTTGTACAGTCCTTAACACAAAATGCCCACATTATCTAATACGTTCTTAGGACATCCATAATACCTGAAGCTGGAGTTTGGATACGCATGACCCCAATCATGTTTGTTTTCAATTATATGATTATGTCCAATATTAGATCTAATGAAGATGACTATATTAGGAACATGACCTAAATTTGCAATCCTAGCACCCGTAGGAAACTCAATTTAGCCCTATGACATATCATAGGATACATTATTAACCACAAATACCAATTGACCTGATGAACCCGACAATGTCCTAATTTTCTATATGGATGTCTCTTTTTATATCTTATTTCATCAGGGCAAAGAGCATGCTGATCCAGATTTTGATGAAGAAGAGGATGTTTCTCCAACAGGAGGACCTACTCCACTAAGAGGACCTGCACCTATCTCAACCAACTTGAAACCCAGCTTGACTCTCATATCTAGGTACAACACCAACAGTACGAGGAGTACATGCGATGGTTTGGGGAAAGATTTTCTTATCAGTTTGCGTCCATCCATCACTTCTTTCAGCCACCTCTGCCTCCAACTGATCAGGATTCATCTTTTGACTAAGTCTCTATCTGATGTATTTAATGTATTTTTTTTTCTTTGGTACTCCTCTTTTAGGTGATGTCAAAAGGGGGAGAAGCTTGTCTATATCCTTAGTTCGTATATTTTTTCCTATTACATATCATGTTTTCTATTTTAATTTTTAACTTAAAATGAAATGCATATTTTTATTCATATTTTTATTTATGTTTATAAATAAATAAATTTATATATAATCTTGCCTATCAATAAAAATTATTTAACATTATAAAAAAGGGGGAGATTATTACAGTCTATAACCCATAGTCTGAGATTTGCATAATAATAAATAATGTTGATTGAATTATATTATTCTCCATTAAATATTTTTAATGTTACTCATATCTATGAGTACTAGTGTTTTGAAAATCGGGCCCGACTGGCCGGTTTGATCGGTTCAATCATGAACCGGTCTTATGGCCGGTTCAATCCTCTTGAAGAACCGGTCTAGCAACGAACCAGTCAAAATTGGTCTGAACTGATGGTTCAATCGGCCGACCGTTGAACGGATCCCATTTCTTAAGAACTGGCTAGTTCAACTAATAATATATTTAAATATTTTAATTTAATATAAAATGTTTAATTAAATGTTAAATTAATTTAAATATCATTTATTTTATTTAATAATATAATTCCAAAATTTAATTGCATTATATATTATATATATTAAATTAAATAATATAAACAATCTTGCTCACATAATGCCATAATATCATGTAAGCTCCTAAACCATGCAAATAAGGAAAGGTATATAAATAATACAACATAAAACTCCTAAGTGATGTGGGACTAAACAACTAATTGTTTTTTGTTTCAACATTGAACTATGTGTGCATGTGACTTTTTTGAATGAGTACTTGTTGGAAATTTTTTTTGTAGAATACTCAAATAAAAAATCATCATAATAATTTCTAAACTTCTTAATTTTATTATTAATTACAAATTTATAATTATTTATTTATATTTAAATTTAAAATTAGTAATTATTTATATTTAAATATATAACATAAATATAATAATTATTTATTTTTAATTTTAAATTATGTAATATATTATATATGTATGAATTTTATTTACTTTTTAGTCTCAAAATTCTTAGAGATTATAAAATTTTTGTGATTAAATTGTCATTATTTTCATGTTAATTTTATTAATTTTAATAATATTATTATTTATTACGTCATCCAGTTCGACCTCGATTTGACCGGTCGAAACATGAACCTCTCCTTCTTCTGGTGCATTGTCCGGTCTAATTTTCACAACCTTAGTGAGTACTAACATTTTTAGGGAAATCAAACACTACTCAAGATAATAGAAGACTCAAAATTGGATAGAATAGGATGTGAAGGAGTCTATAACTTTATATTATTTATTTCTTGAGTCTGACCACAAAAAGTGTACGAAAACTGAGTGATCGTATAGACACACAAGGGATAGTTTTTTTTTATGAAGATCATACTGTATGATATAGTATGGCTCAATGGCTATCTTCTGTAAACTAATCGTACTATATAATAATGTTCGTACTATATGATTCATTTTAAACCCAAAACCCTAGCCGCTAGATTAATTTAAGTAAATTTTTAATATTTGAAATGTTGAACTAATCATATTATACGATCATATTGAATCGAGGCTATTTTTGGTCATTCCAAAGATCATACTAGATGAAACCTTGATTTTTGAACTAATCATACTTTACGATGTATACATCTTACTGGTTGACCTAAATATTTTAATTTATCATACTATACAAGCTGGATCGTGCTGGATGATTAACATAGATGAATTTTGGTTGTCCCGACGTTCATCCTGTATGAACAAAAGAAGTATAGTATATCATACTGGATAATATTTGTATCATATTATATAATGTATTGAATAAGTATTGCCTATTCATACTCCTTCGTACAAAGATGAAAGCTTTTTTGAACTAATCATACTTGTGGGCTCCAAAAATTCCATTTTATGCGTGTGATCCTGACCTCTCCACGCCATCCATCTATTTTTATTTTAAAGTGTTTGTGATGATGATAGTATAGAGTTTTAACGAGATTAGATTATGGGGAAATTTTCAGAAGTAGATTGGGTTTTAGATAAGACACTACCTAGAGATTTCGCCCTCATTTTGTGAGAACTTTTTGATCTGAGTTCTGGTTTCCTATAGGCACAAGCCCCTATAGTTAATTACCCCTCTTGATAATGAGAGAGAACTTTTGATTAAGGCTAGTTATTAAAGCGGTCATATAGGTTATGGCCCTATCGTATAATAGCAATAATTTTAGGGTTTGAGTCTTAGATTTAAATTTTAAAGTTAGGACTTTAGAGTTTATCATCATAAACTTAAAACTGGTGGTGGGGGGAGTGAAGATGAGTCCGATCAAGATCTTATGGTTCCGTCATCCCGAGCTGTCATGATCCATGGTCTACTTAGTCAGAGGAGGTAGTCGACCAAACCTGACAGAAAGTACCTTGTCGGGAGCCATGGGTTGCTTCTTCCAAGAATACCTTATAGACCTGGGTTGGTATTTGTCTAAGGGGATATATTTAAATCCACCTTAGCTGACAGAGGGCTTGATGCCTATTGAATATACCCTATGATTCATAACTCAAGGGTTTGAAGCCTTTAGGAAACATACGGGCTTTGGCCGTGATCGTAATATAATGGTGCAATTTTACGGCAAAATTACCCAATCAGAGGGCACGTGCCACGCCTCTGCTGGCAAGAGATTATTTTAGGATGAATCAAAGTGATACACCCGACACGCATTCACTCTTTGTGAGCTAGGATTAATTTCAAATTTATCACCCCCGACAAACGGTTGAGGGAGGTGGATAATTTTTTTAGTTTTGATTTTTTAGGTGATTGATTTTATTTTAAGAATTTGAGTTTTTGTTTGATTTGAGATTTGACCCCTCTGGTTGAGATTTTCAGTCAACACGGCCATCATTGGGGTGAAGTTAAGGTCGATTGTATTTTTATAGAATTTTGGAAGGCATTTTGTTATTCAAGTCGTGTCAACTCTAGTCCTTTCGAGGAGGAGGGTGAAACTTGAATATTTAACCCGTGCAGCATTCTCAAATCATTGGATTTGGCATTTATATGTGACGATCAGAGCACATGAGGGTTATATCATTTGACCCTGCGCAGCATTCTCGGACATTTTATATTTATAACTTTAATGGGTTTGTCGGAGCACATGCATGTTGACCTCATTTTTGTCTTCGGGGTGATATAATTTTTTTAACGGGATGATTCGATTTTAGAATTAGAATTAAATCTCAATTTTAAAGCTCCCAAAGAAAACTAATCTTTTCAAAATATGTTTTCAAAATTCCACCAACAATGCAGGGTAATTTAGTTTAAGAGATCATATTTAATATATAAGGGGCATTTTAAAATATTTAAATATTACCCATTATATAAGAATGATTTTATTTAAGAAATGCCCAAATTTTCATTTAAGGGCCTACGAACGCCTTCTGTCTGCTTGCACACATGTTGCGGATCTAGTAATGTTACTATAAATTAGGTTTTATTTGTAACACATAGAATATATCCTTTTATCGTTATTGTCCCACTTAACATGGATTGCATGGAATGCTTATTCAATAGGCATTAGAAGATCGTGCTCGTATTCGTAGTAGATTTATCTTGCTTGTTATAAGTTCTCCTATTCTCTCCCATATGTAGACTGATTTATTTGATACAAGTTCTTGCCCTTGCTAGTAGGCTAGTTGTTGTAGGCAGTACGAATTTCCTATTTCTTCTCATGGGTGAATTATAGTATTCATTAGAGACTGAAGTGCTCTTCTCGATAGTCATCATTACATCAACATGATTACTAATAGTTCAATTACTTTTCACATCTTTGCTTATTTCAATCTTCTTGAAATGCTCATTTTTATCCAGGATGCAACCATCGTCATTAATATGATTTTAGGAGGCCTCTCCCTATTAACTTGACAAGTGCAAAATTTCATCTCCATCATTAGCATGAGAATCATCATATTCTTCATGCGTACATTCTTTCTCATAATTATTCAACTACTTTCCTTAGAATCATCAAGTACATGATTTTGAAGAATCACCTTAAACTCATTTTCATTCTCATCGCAACAGGAGTATAGCTTCATCCAATAATTTGATTTTAAACATTTTGAAATATGATGTCATCTTATCAATTAATTATTCAAGAGCTTTTAAACCATTGTTAATTTAAAATTTTGAATATTTGATAAGATAATCAAATATCAATATAGTCTATTTAAACCTCAATAGAAATCAGTATCATTTATGATTCGATAGTGGCTCAAATATATTAGTTATTTCTTGAAGTGTGGGATTATGATTAGAAGCTTGATTTATATACACCATTTATCACATCAACTTTAAATAAAGTCAGATTTGAGTTTGATTTGAATTTCAATCCAATATTATTTGATCAAATTTTAATTTAAAATTGATTTTAACTTCGAATTATGTCCAAATCAATTTCTAATTTTCTGTCCAAGTCCCTTGTTGTTTATTGAAAATTTTGGCAGCCTCCCGGCGTCTCCTCTCCACCGAGGGAGAAATCGGGATGGCATCTGCAAAAATTTCTTCCTACATGGACCTAAGGTTGACGGCGTAGGGTATTTAATTTTAAACCATCCCACCATGATCTAAGATCGACTGCGTGGGGTCTTCGAATTTTATTTCATCCAGCTCAGATCTAAGATCAATGGTGAGGGGGCTTCGAATTTAAAACCATCTGCCCGGATCTAAGATCACGGTATCGGCAGGCAGGTTCGGCGTCGGCAGGCAGCGGCGGGTTCGATGGCGTCGGCTCAGGTGGGAGGACGGCGGGTTTGGCTCAGGCGGGATGACCGGGTCTACAGGAGTCGAAGTAAGAGGTAAGTCGCTTTGCCTTGCTTAAAATTTTCTTCCAATTCTGTGAGTGCAAGTGTGCGTAAGAGAGCGAATGAGGGGAATGAGTTATTTTTTATATCGTGAGAGGCGGTTGGAGTGGTTATGGGCGGTGAGTCGATGTTTTCGTTGTGTCCAATCATAGGTGAGTCGGTGGGTTTTGTCGACAGTTACAGTCAACAATGCTGTATGATAATTATCGTACTGTATAAATAGAAATGGCTAAATTGAAATTTTTGAAGCCTGATATATATTCAAGGCCTTTGTATTTTCAGTGAGATAGAGAGGAATGTGATAAAGGAAGGGAATTCTTGAGAGGGAGCTTCTTGAAGGGATTTAGGGCTTGTGAGAGGGAGGAGAAGGAGAGTTTATGAGGGACAACGACTGTGAGGGGATCACACAGTTGTTCCAAGCCTATTGCATGCTTGCTCCTCCTATGGCCCAGGAAAGACTTATGAGAGCCCTCTAGGTGAGAGCCTTCAAGGTCAACATCCTCAAAGATCCTCTGCCTTCTTCTGGAGGGAGAAAAGAGAGAATATCTGCTACCATCACCGGGAGGGTGACATAGCCTTCGGCACTCCGCCACACTTCGGAAGGTGAAAGTGAGTTTGTGTAAAGGCTTCTACACCCTGCTGTGGGAGCAGAAGGAGAATTACCTTTGAGTAGTGCAAATTTTGAAGTGGAGGACTCTGGGGAGTGGTTGTAGATCAAGTGACCAAACCACTATAAATCTTATGGTGTGCTTTTTCCATTTACTGCATTTTATATTTTCTTGCATTAAACATTTCTATAACTACTTGGTGAGAATTTTATTTTAATACTTCGTTGTGCCATTTACAATTTCATCATCACTGTTGCAATCGTCTTTTAATCACTAAATTCCAATTATAATTAGTTAAGTCATATTTTGAAATTAAAAAAATTAGAACTCCTATTTAGGCTTTGATCTTTATTTAAAAAAAATTTCCAATTCACCCCCACCCCCCCTTTTAGCTTATGTCGTACTTTAAAAACCAAGAAAAACCATCCTAACAAGGTCTGCTTTGTGCAAAAAAATATCAATGCTCATGAAATAAGAAAGGTCTTAACAAATGGGTGCCCTACACTTGAGGCCAAGTTGACTATATGAAGGTTTCTAATGTTAATAGAGGGAGGAAGCCTTGGATAATAAGGACAAGGCTTTGCTAGTGAGCTAACCCATGTCAAATATCTAACACATCCTACCATATATATTTTAGGTGAAATAAAATTAATCCTACATGTGCGCGAATGTTACCAAATCATTCACAATCATAAGAGTTGTCTTAATAAAGTTGTAAAATTATACATGATAATGAAGCAAGCCAGGGAATGTGAGTATGGCCTGGCATAACAAAGGATGCACTCCTAAGGCCTAGGGAGCTTTGACTCGTCAACTAGCATGTGTACACAAATCCCTCATGAGTGACATAATAAATAGAGGTATGTGTTAGAATTTTGATGAAATTGAATGGATCATAGCATGTATAGCACGAGTATAATATCTAACTCATATAAAGGTAATTAACCTAGTAAACAACATCATATAATGATGCAAAAAAACCCATTGAGTGCTTCATCAAAGTTAAACAATGCATGATAAATTTCATAGGAATGATAACATTCAAACTAAGCCAACTATACATGTAGAGGTGAGAGTATAATTAATGAAAATCTTATTACATGCTCAAATTTACCCTACACATGATTCAATATCTACTCATGACCTTGTTGACCTCAATTTTGCATGAGGTTAAAGAGACCCATCTATATTTCTACCCATTGATCTAGCTGTCGATAACCATCCAGATGTCAATCATCTAGAATTGAATCCATGATTCAACTTAGACTTCAATTCAATCTCAATCCATATGTTAACTCAAAATCCCAAACTTCAATCCTAAACCCATACCTCATCTTAAACTTCAACTCTAAACTTAAAATCTAAAATTTCAATCAATACTTTAATCTATTCAAGCTTCAAATCAATCCAAATTTAAAACCAATTTAAATATTAAATTAATCAAGATCTCAAATCAATCCAGACTTCTAATTAGTACAAACTTCAAACTTATCAAGACTTCAAGTCAATACAGTCTTCAACCCAGACTTCAATTAACACTTAATCCAACCTCCAATCAAGATTTAATACCACCCAATAATTAACAATAATTCAATTTATTGCAAGTAATTTGGATAATTCAAATTCAATCATTTAAATCCAAAATCCTGAAATAACTAGATGGACAAGAGGGGGGGGGGGGGAATTGTGAAAACTTTCTAGCAACAATTAAAACCTAAGCAGGAGTTCTAATATTTTTTATGTTTTTATATTTTTAACATGAAAATTTAAACTGCTACGAAGTCAAGTGATTAATCTCAATGTGCAACAATACAATACTTTTCTCCACAAATATTACCAAGCAAATAATATGAGAATCAAGTGCAAGAAAAAATAAATCGCGATAAAGAAGAAACACACCGGAATTTTATATTGGTTTGATCAAACCATGACCTACGTCCACTCCCCAGAGTCCTCCGCTCCGGGAATTTCACTACAAAACTATAGCTCTCCTCCCCCCCCCCCCCAACAAGCCGGAGACCTTTTGCCCCCCTCAACAAGGCGGAGAAGCCCTTACAATACTCCATTTCACCAACCCGGTGTGGCGGAAAGCCAAGCGCTGTTTTCACCCTCCTGGTGACGGCAGAGAACCTTCTCGTTTTTCTCCCTCCTGGAGAAGGCAGAGTACCTTCGAGTTGACGGATGTAGACGAGTCTCCCCCTTAGAGAGCCTCCCACAAGTTCTTCCCGGGCCACAGGAGGAGCAAGATGCAGCAAGATCGGAGCAAATGTGTGATCTCCCTCACACCTCTTCTCCCTTACCAAGCTAACCTTCCCCTTCCTCTCTCAACCCCACAAAACTTCTCAAGAGCACTCCCAAGGATTTCCTCTCTAATTACATTCTCCTCTTCTATCTCTCTCTCAAAATATGACAATTTTAACACATTAAAACGGGCTCCAAAATCCCTGAATTTGCAAAGTAGCCGTTACAATCGTACAGTATGATTCTTCATTGTACAGTATGATATGTATAAACAGGCTTCATCCTAATACGAACGTGTACGATTAGTTCAAAATAACTTGTATATTATGATAATAAATCGTACGGTACGATCCTCAACATAACTGATCGTACATGACGATAGCCGGGACGATCAAATGTCATCTCTATTCATCGTATTGTACGATATACATCATCCAGTACGTATGGTCAAAATCAAGGCATCGTCCAGGATGAATTCCAGGATAATCAAATGTCATCTCTGTTCATCATCTAGTATGATATACATCATACTGTATGATTAGAAAAAAAATAAAGGATCGTCCAGGACCATCTCCGGGACGATCAGAATTCATCTCTATTCATCGTATTGTACGAACGTGTTCGTAAAGTATGATATTCAATTTCAAATTAAGCCTTGAATTATTCCACTAATTGTGGGTTAATTTAAGTAAGTATTTAAAATAAATCGTACAGTACGAAGTTATTCGTACAGTACGAACGGCTGAGAAAACTTAAGTTAATTTGACGGCTACAGTTTTGGATTTGGAACACATCGTACAGTACGATATAAATCATACGGTACGACCTATTCGCAGAAAATTATTTTACCAACTCAGGTCGTATAGTACGAAATAAGTTCCTACAGTACGATCACCAGAGAACGAAAATCTTCATTTTTACTTTTAAAACTCTCTGCCCCTATATGTGTTCTTGGTTGCTCAGACTCATACTCCTAATCTAACCATTCTTGAGTCTTCTTGTTGTCCTGAGTAGCTTATGATCTTCCTGAAATGTTAGTACTCACGGATAATAACCAATAATAAATGATATTCAATGAATAGTAAATCAGATGACATTATTTGTCATCATCAAAATCTCAAACTCGGGGTCATGGGTCGCAACAAATCAAACTCAAACCATGATATCCAGACCAAAATCCAGAGCTAAAGGCATATGTCCTGAAAGCCTTTTTAAGTGATTTTTCAATCTCTTCAAAACCTAGTCAAATGACCTCTAATTTATGATTTAGTAATTTTATATTGATTAGATGTGTCTATAGGGTCAACCCTAAAATTTTGAGCTCAATCTGACACCTATAACCCCATAAACTAAATTGATTTCCAAAGGCTGTAAAACCTTCAAATATTTATAATATATGCCATTAGACCCTCTACCCTGTGGATTTTTACCTTGGAACTTCCTCCAAGACTTTTGATAATGTCCAAACACTTTATTATGACATTTTTTAGCATTAAAATACATTTTGGAGACCCAATTTTAACCTCTAGTTGACTAGGAGTCAAAATGACCAAAATATTCCTTAAGGTTAAAATTGATGTTTCCTCTAAACTTCAACATGGACCAGTCAAATGAAACCCTGAAACCTCCTCTAATGCATCCTTAACACAATTAGAAATACATTAGAGTAAAACCCAGACCCTTCTCAAGCCTGGTTGACCAAGTCAACCTATTTTAACCAAAATGTCCCTTGCAATGACTTGGTCAAGTCACCATCCATACATTTAAACTTCACTCCTTAGCTTCAAACAACTTCCAAATCAAATAAACCCTTCTCAAGTGCCACCTCACCTAGTTTGACTATTGACTTGTCAAACCTGTCAACTAATGGTTAAGAGACCCTTAAACACTAAAAATATTAATGACTTGGCATTCTACTCCATATCAAATCATTCTAGTGACCCTAACTACTCTTTAGAACATTATGAAGTCATTTTTAACCCCAAGTTTTGGTTTAAACCACTCTTAATCAGTCACATGAGCATATGTAGACAATTAAGGCTTTCCACCTCATTGTCCTCCCCTTATCTTCGCTCCCTACTCTTAATCAGTCACATGAGCATATACAGACAATTAAGGCTTTCCACCTCATTGTCCTCCCCTTTTGAAAAGTTAATGTGAGTCCTAAATCTATTAGATTTCAAGCTACTGTAATTAATTTTATTGTAGGAAACTGAGGTCTCATATGAATACTCTCGATTGAAATAATGATAAAAACTCTATTTAGAGACTTTATAGGAATGATATCAAAGGAGGTGAATTTAGAGTTTCAATAAGGAATTAATTGAATTTGAAAACTTTTTTTAGAGTCAATGGAGAAGGGGTAGGAGACACTTTAGGATTATGAAACAATTTAGAAGTTTCCAAACCTAATCTAAATATTGGGCTTTAAATTTTAGATTGAGATAATCTTTAATTTGTATTGATTAATTTATTAGAAATTTGGGATTATATTCTTGGAGGTTGAGGTCTCATGATTCAAAATCTGTGTTGGATCTTAAATCTAAATTGGGTATCGAACAATAGAGATCTGAACCTAACTAATACAATGCAAAACCCAGACTTATCCTAGCATAGATCGGGGAGCAAGCTAAACCCTAGTTGATTCAAAATCCATGAGTCAGATCATTTTTATGAAAGAGTGGTAGGGTCATTATTATTAAAGTTTTAGAGAATTGACACTGACATCTAGAGAAGATCTTAATTAATCACTTGACTTTTATATGGTGAAAATGCTCAAATCAAATGCAATTAAAATTTTAGACTCATTTAAATAATTTTTGATATAATGCATGTTAATTGACTTGAATAAATGCATAAAACATATATGAAGCAATTTTAATAAGGCTTAAAAATAATTTTTCCTAGAGATTGCACCACATCCCCTTGACAGATCTGTATCCTTAAAGGTTAGGTGGTCTG
>NW_021318834.1:557757-596651 GCF_001605985.2 Dendrobium catenatum | reverse complement strand
TACGATAATTTATAGTCCAGGCCAATCCACCAGGACAATATCCAAAAATATGAATTTCCTAAGTAGATCTAGCGGCAGATTCTTGCTGAATTGAGACGTTCATCCTGGCCGATACAAAATCGTCCAGGACGATGTGTTTTGTAAAAAGACGGATGATTTAATGAGGATGCCATAATTAGGGTTTCTACTTTTGTCAGATCGTCCAGGACGATATAAATATCATCCCGGACGATGTTACCAAAAATAGAAATCTTTTAGGGCACAACAGAAAATCTTCCAAATTTCAAATCATCAGATGCCACACCAAATACAACAGACTCAAGAAAGGAAAAAGATTACAAACTGACACAGACATAGTTTATCCAATCTTGAGCTGGTTCCAAATTGTAGTCTGATCGTGTGGACCTGAAATGTTAGCACATAAGGTAATCGTAGAGAAATAAGGAATGTTTGCTATCATCAAAATCATAAACCATAGATCCGCAACAATATTTAACCTAGATTGCTTAACTTCACTTATGCCAAAATAACTATGCAAAACCTATCCTAGATTTCTTTACCAGTAGCACATGTCGAAACACGCATGTAATTTTTAGATTTTAGTCCATAGAAGAAATAATTTAAATATTTTGCATTAAGTTGAAAATGAAGTTTTGTTTTTATGCCATTAACTTCATGTATTGGTGCATAATAACTTTCTTTTATAAGCATTCACATGCACTAATCTATAGATTGCAAAAAAGGAGGACATGCAAGTTTTTCAAAAATAAATAGTTTATTATCAAATAAGGTGGTCGAGTAATGGAATATCCTTCCACTATGTTTCAGTTACCAAAGTTAGACATCCTTAATTCAAAGTTTTCTAAAACTTGATATTTTGAATCCCGCTCTGATACCACTTGAAAGTTAATTAGGGTTGTTAAACCCTTATGAACTTGCCCGAGGCTAACCAAGAGGGGGGGGGGGGGAAAACCTTTTTGAGATTTTTTATATTTTAAAATAAACTACTTTTATCTCAAGGCAGAAGCAGAACAACTTCACAAAAATAGAATTATGACATTTCAACCACATAAATAATCAAGAGTAAATAATATGGATATTAAGTGCAAGAGTAAAAATAGAAAGAACATACTAAATTTTTATAGTGGTTCAATCAACTTGATCTACATCCACTCTCTGGAGCCTCCCCTCTAGGTATGGCACTAAAACTATAATATCTCTCCTTTTGCTCCCACAGTAAGGTGGAGATCTCCTTACAAAATCTTTTCATCGACCTCGATAAGGTGGAGAACCTAGAATCCTTTACTTCCTCCTGAAGTAGGTAGAGAGCCCTAACACCTTTTTCTTCCTCCTAAAGTAGGAAGAGATCCTTGATCTGGTGCTGATGAAGATCTTCCTTGAGCCACCAAGGTGCCAAGGAAGATGATTGGAGAAGACGACTTGAATCCTTTCTTTGAGCAACCTTTGTGAACACCTCACAAACTCCCCCTCACAAGATTCTCTCTCTCTCTCTCTCTCTCTCTCTCTCTCTCTCTCTCTCTCCCAAGCTCTCCTTCTCCTTCTCTAAGCTCTCTTAGATTAGGACAATAGTAAAAGATTATATCATTAGCAATTGAGAAAGCTTAAATAGAAGGCCTTAAAAAATGCCTTAATTTTCAACTTGTTGTTAATGATCTCCATGTAGATCATCCTATACGATTATTTTAAATCATCCCTTCCAGCCAGGATTATCTAGGTTTCCTAGATGATTAGAACACAGTTTATTCTTCTCATCCAAGATGATGTGGGAATCATTCTGTACTATTAATTCAAAATCAAACATTATCGTTCAACAGATAGTTTGGGATGTCCAGAAGATAAATTGGGACAATGTATAAATATAACTGATTGTCCATGATGATGTTGAGATCGTCCTGGATGGTTAGTTCAAAATTGGACTTTATTTTCCAGCAGAGTTTGGGACATCCATGAGATTTAGGAGAAAGCTAAGGTTTTTCTAACAGATCCTCCAGTACAATTAAGCGATTGTCCTGGATGATTCAATCGATCAATCTAACCTTAATTACTCTTCTAATCACATGAACAATTTAGGCATGATTGGTACGAATCATCCAGGATTATCTTATATGATTAATGCAAATTTGAGAGTTTTAAAATCTTACCTAAATGAGTTTAGCGGCTAGTTTTTGTGATTTAAATATATCATTTAGGACGATGGAAGTATCGTCCAGGATGATTTTCTTAATTAGGTTTACATGACCCAGATGCCCTAATTAGGGTATCTATTTTTAACTAATTATCCAGGATGATTTTAAATCATCCTATACAATATGAACAAAAATAAAAAACTCTAACTCACCAAATTTTCCCCCCTGAGTGTATGTGTGTAAGGTTACTTAGCTTCAGGATTCATTATAGTACATTTGACTCAATAAAAGGTAAAAGATATATTTAAATAGAATTATAGACTTACGTAATCATAGTCTATCTGATCTTAAGCCGATTGATGTTCCAAGTGAACTTATGGACCTGAAAGGTTAGTGAATCAAATATTAATTGATTTTTTTTATCGAGCTTATTCACAAGTTCTGAATTGAACCTGAATTGACCTTTTATAGAGCTTAATGTCGTGTTTGTTCACGAGCTTCAAATGATGTTGTTCATGAACATAAATGAGCCGAACACATTAGTGTCCAAGCTTGTTTATTTAAGGATCGAGTATTTAAAATATAATTCAAGTATATTTGTTTAGTTAATTGAACTATCACAAACAAGCTTTAATCGTACCAAGCAACGAGTAGCTCATCAAATATTTAGTTCACTTGAAAAACTAATTTTTTTTCATTTTAAAGTGAGGGTCTAACCCCAATGTTTCACCGAGATTATTTCTCTAAATTATTTAAAATTTTGATGAATTTAAAATAAATTATAAAATAATTATATTATACTTAAAATTTAATAGATAAATTTTAATATTTTGTTGAAATTAGTGAAAAATTAAAATTAAAATCAATTAAAATAAACAAATTTATTATATTAGAAGAACAGTCTTACAGCTGCAGCATCAAGATAAAGGTCAATGACAAGATCACAAATTGAGGCATATCATTAGAATTTGAGTCAATCATCATGCAAAACTCTCCATGCAAGCTCATCAACATCTCAAATTACTTTTAAAGTTATGGCATGATGATTTAAAAGCTTAATTTAAGGATCCTTGATGGATAGGTGGGTCATACAAATAATAAAAGTAAAGATCATCATAAATTGATTGATTTCAAAACTACTATACTTGTCATTTAATTTTTATTTTCATTTTTTATCTCTTAGTATTAGGACATGTCATAAATTCATATAATATTATTTTATTGACTCTTTAAGACTTTCTAAAATTATCTATAATGTTGCAATCGAGGATCCCTTGCTTGTGATTTTAATGATAACAAACATTATTGATTGAATTTTTATCTGTCTTAGCATACATATTGCATATTACATTTTTTTCTATGTACTAACATTTTATGTACATCATATTCCACTTAAATATCATCATGTCTAAAGTTTGGGTAGAACATGATATTTTTTGAAAGTGTCTATATTTTTAATTTCATTTATTTTATATTTCTTGAATTTGGCCATAAAAGGGTGTATGCTAAATTTTTGACCTTGCACATACACATAGGGGAGTGTTAAAAGTGAGTTAATTTTTTTTAAACTAATCGTATCGTACGATTTCAATCACACTGTAGGACCATCTTTATAAAAAATCAATTTTAATGGCTAATTATATAATTAATTCTTATGAACTATACGATCCAAATCGTATTGTGTAATTCATTTTCGTCAAGAAACCTTAGCTACATGTTAATTTAAGTAAGTTTTTTTTAAATTAATTTTTGAACAAATCGCATTGTATGATCGTAATCATGCTGTATTATATTTAAAATCTTACTTAAATTAATCCAAAAGATTATGCAATAAAATTATAGTTTAATGAATAAGGTTAATCATATTGTACAATATAGCTCATGTTGTATGACTGAGAGAGATGAAATCCAATCAAGTCAGATATCGTATAGGAAGAAACCTTAATTTTTTGATCTAATAGTATAATACAATTTTAGTCGTACTAGACAAACCCTTGACATTTGAACTAAACATACAATATAATGTAAATTATACTAGATGATTGATAAGATGAATTCCATTCATCCCCTTAATTATCCTATATGAATAGAAAAAAATTATACTATTTGTACTATGTGAATATTCAATTTTACTATATGATAAGTATGCAAAAATTGAATAGTTCGTCTGAACATCTATTCTATTATATAAGATAAACTTCTATTTTGAACTAGATGTACTATACAAACCTAGATCATAGTGTATGATTACAACTTATTTAAAATCTTAAGATTTTTTGAAGCCTTGTACTTAAGCAATTAAAACTTGTCTCAAGAAAGACTTTTGGTTTTTGAAGAAACTCTAAGGGAGAATTCTTGAGAGAGTTCTTGGGCTTGGAGAGGGAGAAGGTGATGATGTGCGTGAGAGAGTAGTGTGAAGGGTTTTGCACAGTTGCTCCAGATTTGCCTGCACCTGGCTTCCTCTATTGGCCTTGTTGAGTTCTTGGTGTTGCTCTTGGGAGAGAAGCTTCAAGGTTAAGGGTCATGAGTTCTTTGCCTTCACCAGGAGAGTGAGAAAGGATTGAAGGTTTTCTTCCATCACCATAAGGGAGAGAAAGATTTCAAAGTTATGTTGTATCACTAGGAGGGTAATAAATGCTTTGAGGTTTGTTGCCATCACTGAGAGGGTGACATAGCTTTTAGTTCTCCGCCTCACCGAGTTTGGTTAAAATGATTTGTAAGGGCTTCTCCAATTTTTTGTGGGAGATAAAGGAGAGTCATTATAGTGTTAGTGCAATATCCGGAGAGTAGGAACACACACACACACACACAAACCTCTTGGTGTGCCTAGGGCAGTTCAAAGAGGCCTTACAACCTCCCCTGATCTATTAAGTGGTGTCAAAGATGGACATGTTATAGAATAACCGTCCGTTGCATTTTTATTACTAAAATGTACGGTAAGTCCCACTCTCCAAGTTTTATAAGATGGATGTTATGAGTGCCTTTCTAAATGGGTGATTAAGGAAGATGCATATGATGAGCAACCCTCAGGTTTTGCAAATTGTCAATATTTTAATTATGTATTTATATTAAGAAAGGTATTATATGGATTGAAGCAATCACCTAGAGCTTTGAATGAGAGGCATAATACATTTCTATTAGATAGAGACTTTATCAAAGGTAGTGCAGATACTGTTGCAAATCTGAGCTTAAGGTATGTATTTTTTATGATAAAAAATATTATTGTTCCTTTACTACTATATATATATATATTGTATTTCCCTTGCTGACTAACCTTTCAAGTCCACAAGTTCACTTGCAATGAAAATAAGCTCAAAATAGTGTAGTCTAGGCTTTAGTCAGAATATATTTTCACTTTAATATATTTTTTTATCTTTTTTAAGTTAAATCCTAAGTATAGTGGACCCCAATCTAAGTAACCTTGAACATACACACTTAGGGGAAAAAATTTGGTGAGTTAGGGATTTTTTTTTAATTTTTGACTATATCATACATGACAATAATAGATCATCATGGATGATCTATTTAAAAATAGAAATCCAGATTAGGGCATTCACCTAAATAGATAAAAATAGCCGCCAATCATAATTTAGGTAATATTTTAAGTATCAAATTTTGTTTTAATCATATAGGATGATGTGCATCATCCTGGAAGATTTTTGATAATCATACCTAAATTGATCTAGTGATTAGGAGAATAATTATGGTTATATTATTCAATCAATTCATATAGGATGATCCATCTGGATTGTACTAGACGATTTAGTCGAAAAACCATAACTTTACTCTAATCATCCAGGAGGATCATCTTGGACGTCCCAAGACATTTTTGGGACAATATGGAGATCGCCACACATCTTCCAAAGTTATACTAGATGATCAATATGGTATATTGAACTAATCATTATGGATGATCGCAAGATCATACTAGATGATCTGTACAAATATTTGTACTAATCTTACAGAGTAGAGGGGGTCATCCTAGATGATAGGGCTATTCTATCAATTGTCCTAGATGATTAGTTGCGCAGAATTGAAAATTAGGGCTTCTTTTGGAGACTCTATATTTAAGCAATGGTATTAACCTTTTGGTTAATCTTTTATTGTGGAGTTGATCCAAGGGGGAGCTTAGAGAAGGAAGAGGGAGAGCTTAAGAGAGAAAGATCCCTTTGTGGGGAAATTTGTGAGGGAATCACAAAGGTAAGAACTATAAGAGTTCTAAAGTTTCTTTGGATATTACTTATTTTGAATGTAGGAGGCCAGGGCATCTGAAGTTTGATTGCCCGACTCTAAATGCTTACCCAAGTAAGGAGAAGGGTGAGGAAAAACCTAAGTTAAAGAAGGATAAGAAAAATATCCAAAAAACTTTTTGGGCAGACTCAGCATCAAACTCTCCTGAAACTGAAGCTGAAATGGAGGTAAAAAAACCTGTGTTTAGTGCCTGATGAAAATCTTGATCACTCTAATCAATAAGAAATATGTGAGCTTACTTACGATCAGTTATTTGAAGTTTATGAAAAATATTATTCTTCATATATGTCTCTCAAGAAACTGCATACTAATCTTAAAATTGATTTTTTAACTTTACAAAAAGAGCATGAGTGCCTGAGAAAAGATCATTCCACTTTAGATAGCAATCATATGACTTTTCTTGATAAATTTGATTAATTGAATAAAAAGCATCTTGATTTAACAAATGAGCATGATTACTTTAAAAGTTTACATGTATAGCTAGAAAATGCATGTCCTACTTAGATACTCTTGCAACTGATTTAGATAGTAAGGAGCATGCTTTGAAAATAAAAAAATTAATTCTTGAAATTACAAAAAAGTTTTTAGAAGCTAAATTAACTTCTTTCCAAGAAAATAAAAAACCACCCACAATGCTTAAGTTTCACAATCCATCGGATCAACATACATCATTCAAACCTAGGAAGAGGCACAATAACATAAGTAGATTAGTAAACCCTTTTTCTAGTGTTAGATATTTTTCTTGTGGCATGCTAGGACATGTCTCCCAAACATGCATTGTTCACCGTAGAACACATTTAGTGTGGAAACCTAAAGTTCAAAATTCATAGCATAGCATACATTCATTTCATTATTCTTTTCATAAGATGGGACCCAAACCTTTTTGGGTTCCCAAATCTAACATCTATTGATTTTGTAGGTGTACTCTCACAGAAGGTCTCATGAGAGCATGTGGTATATGGACAGTGGATGCTAATGGTATATGATTAAAGATGCAAATCAATTCAGTTTACTAGAGGCCAGAGCAGGAGGCAAGGTAACACTTGAAGATAGCAGCACAAAAAAAGTGGTGGGATCATGTATAATTGACAACTATAAAAATTGCATCATTAAAAATGTTTTACTAGTTGATGGCTTGAAACATAACTTGCTTAACATCAGTCATCCCTGTGATAAAGGATTCAACAAAAAATTTCTATCTACCAGCTATATAATAAGCTTGAATAACAATATTATTTTGTAGGGAAAAAGGATCAACAATGTCTACATGTTTGATTCAAATTTCATTAAATCTGACATAGCTTTTTGCTTAAAAACTATTGCTAATGAATCTTTGTTGTTTCATAGAAGGTTGTGTCGTGTTAGTATGAGAAGCCTTAGAATGATCACCTAAAAAGATTTAGTGAGAGGGATACCCAAACAAGTGTTTATTAAGGATTACCTGTGTGATGCTTGTCAGTTACAAAAGTAAGTCAAATCCTCTTTCCCCTTAGTTAAAGACCTTTTTACTAGTAACGCCTTAGAAGTCCTACACATGGATCTCTTTGGACCCATTAACACTGTCAGCTTAGGAGGAAAAGTCATTGGGTATGTGATTGTCGATGATTATTTGAGGTTTACTTGGCTAAGATTCCTATCTCATAAAAGTGAATCATTCGAAAAGTTTATCTTTTTCCACTTAGATTCAGACGAAGCTAGGTTGTGAAATTGTGACAATCACAAGAATTTGAGAATGAAAATTTTTGAATCTTTCTATAAGGAAGAAGGGATATACCACAACTTTTCAGCTCTTAGGACCCCTCAGTAGAATGGGGTAGTTAAAAGGAAGAATAAAATCCTAGTAAAAGTTACTAGAGTCATGTTAGCTGAATACTCACTTCTAATATATTTTTGGGTAGAAGCTGTGAATATAACCTGTTATGTTTGGAATAGGGTGAATGTTAGATCCAAACTTAATAAGACACCCTATAAAATTCTAAAGGGTAGAACACCCAACCTTTCTCACCTCCATGCCTTTGGATGTAAAGTGTTCATTATGAATAATGGGAAGTCTCAACTAGGAAAGTTTGATCCAAAATCTAATGGAGTGTTCTTAGATTACTCAAGTATTAGGAAATCCTATAAAGTCTTCAATAAAAGAACACTAGTAGTTGCGGAGACCTCTCATTGTGTTTGATGAATCTGATAATTCTAGAAGGTCTCTACTAGAAGAAGAGATGGTTGTAGAAGTCACCCAGAGATTAGAATATGCAAATCTGGAGGAAAGAATAGAGTCTAAAAACACTTTTCCTAGAGAATGGAGATATTCTTCGAGTATTCCTAAAAAACATATCTTAGGAGACCTATCTAATGGTGTTAGAACTAGGCATGGACTTAGAAAAGAGATAAACCACTCTTCCTTCATTTTACTGATTGAACCCACCAACTTAAATCAAGCTTTATCTGATGAATTTTGGATCTTAGTCATGCAAGAAGAACTGAATCAATTTGTTAGGAATGATGTTTATGAGCAAATTAGAAGACATAAGGACCAGAGTGTTATTGAAACAAAATGGGTTTTAAAAAAATAAAATGAATGATTTTGGAGTAGTAGTGTGGAATAAGGTAAGATTGGTGGCTAAGGGGTATAATCAATTGAAGATATTGATTTTGATGAGACTTTTTCCCCTATTACTAGATTGGAAGTTATTAGAGTGTTACTAGCCTTTACTTATTTTAAGGATTTAACCATTTCAAATGGATGTTGAGAGTACCTTTTTGAATGAGATAATAAAGGAAGATATGTACGTTAAACAACCCCCAGGCTTTAAAAATTCACAATTTCCCGATCATGTGTTAAAATTAAAAAAGACATTATATGGACTTAAATAAGCACCCAGGGTATGGTACGAAAGGATAAGCACATTCTTATTAGAAAGATCTTTTGTTAAGGAGAGCGTAAACACCACCCTATTTCTTAAAAAGGTAGGAGATGAATTATTGATTGTTCAAGTTTATATTGATGATATTCTGTTTGGATCTTCTAATAAAAATATATGTGATGAATTCCCAAGAATAATGAGTAAGAAATTTAAAATGAGTATTATGGGAGAATTGAATTACTTTTTGGGGTTTAGCATAAGGAAGAAGGATGATGGGACTTTCCTTAGTTAATCAAAATACATTAAGAACATTCTGAAGAAATATGAGATGGATAAAGCTAAGCCAATAAACACTTCTATGAGTTCCACTGCTTAGTTAGAAAATTATTCAAATGATAAATCTATTGATCAAAAGAAATACATAGGGATAATTGGATCACTTCTTTACTTGACTACTAGCATACCTAATATTATGTTTAGTGTTTATCTCTGTGCTAGATATCAGGTTGATCCAAGAGAGTCTCACTTGACTGCGATTAAGAGAATTCTTATGTATCTCTCCCCTAACTTAGGAATATGGTATCCTATGCATAACACCTCTTTTGAAATCATAGGTATTCTGATTCAAATTTTGTGGGATGCCGAGTTGATAGAAAAAGTACTTCTAAAACTTGTTAATTCATAGGATAATCCTTAGTCTCCTAATGCAGTAGAAAATAAAACTTAGTTGTCATGTCCACTACTAAAGCTGAGTACATTATCTTAAGAAGTTGTGTGGCCTAAGTCGTCTGGTTAAAGTAAAAATTTCTAGATTTAGGTTTACTTGTAGGTACAATATCAATCCTTCTTGATAAAACTGGTTCCATATCATTTCAAACAACTCAATTCAACACTCCAGGAACAAACACATTGACATAAGACATCACTTCATTAGGGACAATGCTACTAAAGGAGATATAGAGCTACACCATATAGCCACTCAAAACCAACTTGTTGATATCTTTACTAAACAACTTTCCTTTAAAATTTTCAGCATTATGAGAACCAGATTAGGTGTCATAGATATTAATTCTCAAAATATTTGCTTTATGTTGTATGATCTTTCTTTTATTTTTTGTTTGCATGTTTGTTTCTATTTATGTACCTCTATTTTCTATTTTTCATTTTTCTATTATTTTTCACTTTAGTTTTTTTTTAAATCAATGGTCATTGTTGGTTTTGATTTCTTAAATAGCATTTTTGTCTTGCTTTTGGTTTTGAAAATTTGTAAATGATGATTGACCTCTCTAAATCAGTTAAAGGAAGAAACACCGTTGATTATTTATCTTCCTCTAACTTCTTTAGCAGTATAATTTTCTCTTTAAAGGAAAAATCTATTTCAAATTAAAAGTTGAACTTTAAAATTGAGATCTTTTCTACGTTCTTACAGTAATTTATCTCATATGATTAATGTTCAAAGCAATTAAATAACTTTCAAGTTTTCTTGTTCAGGTTGTTGCATTTATTATATGAATATGATTATTATTTATGGTTTATTCTTCCTTATATTAGAGAGTAAATTTTTCTTCTCTTATATCTAGAAGATATTCTCACAATTGAGAGTCTTTAAAGGTTTCAAAAGGGAGCTAGCTCACAAAAATGACTAGAGGCATAAAATGAGCCCAAAAGAAAATTGAAAAGATGCGCAATGATCGGCAAATAATTAAAAGGTATACAAAGTGTATCAAAAATAAAAAGATGCGTAAAGTGTGCCACAACTGACAAGAGGCACAAAATGAGCCCACAAAGAAATAATCTTTCTTCTCTTTTAAACATTTAAATCTTAGAACAATTCCTGTGTCACTAGATATTGTCAAACACTTGATTTTTGAAACTCATGATCATGACTAATTAATTTTCTATATTATTCTATCAAATATTTTTCAAAAACAAAGTTTTGAATAGATCACTTTTCGTATATGATTTTTTTTCTAAGTTAGATTTTTGGTTTTCAAAAGATTTTTACCTTGTAAAGGAGTTTGAGCTGGGGTTAACAAGATCGATTGTTCTACCATTTTTGGATTTTGGTGTAGTTAATTCATTTCTTACAAATTTTTAATCCAATCACATGAGAAATTTATCTTTTTCTAGTGTTGACCGATTAAGAAAAAACCCTTTTCTTTAAAATGATTGGTTTTTAA
Source organism: Dendrobium catenatum (assembly GCF_001605985.2). Lineage (NCBI taxonomy): Eukaryota > Viridiplantae > Streptophyta > Magnoliopsida > Asparagales > Orchidaceae > Dendrobium > Dendrobium catenatum. The sequence continues at coordinate 585,212 of NW_021318834.1, read as the reverse complement.
TCATATTTTGTTTTGTTTTATTGTTATTTTTCTAGTATTTTGAGTTGATTTTTTGTATTTTGGATCCTCTCTGATCATCCCTCTCCAACATTTAATTCTTCTATTTTTTTTATCAACCTAGATGATTTACATCTTCTTGGTCGATATGATCAAATCACTATTCAATGCACATTCAATGACTTATATGAACTAATTATTAGTAATCATCCCATATGATTTCTCCATCCTACTGGACGCTCCTTGTGGAACATGTACTTAGATTATTATAATTTGATTGGCATGATCCATAATTGCTAATCATTCTGGATGATCCACTTGTTTATCATGGACAATCATAATAGTAAATGTTCGTACATGTTAAATCTTCTGGATGACCACCTATGTCTAATCATCTTAGACGATGTCTGATCATCCTAAATAATTTTACTACCTTTTTGTCAAGTTGTCTAGATTATAATAATTGCACCAGATCATCCTGAACAATCTCACGATCATCCTGGACGATATTCTTGATTCTATAAAAACAACTATTTTTCTTCATTTCTTCACACCCTTCCAAACCTTCTTCTTCCCTCTTGATCTCTTACTCTTGCATATAGCTTGCGGTAATCAATCGTGTGCACTCGTAGGTAGCCCTTCTAGCTGTGTTGTCGATCCAAGGTTTACTATAGCAACAAATGAAGCTGCTTACACCCTCTACAAATATGCTAAAATCAACCCTTCTAATATTATCAATCAATCCACTCTGTTTTTTTAGATACTGTACTTATTTGCCAACACAACCCTTGGATTCATTCTTACTTTTGCATTCCCTTTCAACTCCAAACTCCTATTGGAATTCTTTGCCAGCCTTCTCCTTAATACTGATTTTACTTCTTCACAATCTTATGTGAATCAAAGGCTAGTATATATTACTTATCAGGATTTCTTTAAATTTTCTTCACTTATCCTCCACTGGAGACAAACTTCATATCTTAGCTTCTAACCCTAATTTAAATTGGACCCATGTTAACAATACTCTTAGGGCACCAATATTCAATTTCATGATTGCACAGTGAGTACCTTAGTCATAGATGCTCGGACCATCCAGCACATCCTTTGTAACTCAATTCTTCCTAAAGCTAGGGACCAGATCACATTACTCTTATTCTTTCACTCACCACCCACTACATCCTGAACAACTGTCAATTTAATGCAGTTGATCTTATCATCCGGTACATTAAAGATTTATCCTGTGTTAGGGATCTAGGCCATAAAGAAAGCCAAACATTGCCCTAGGACACCTAATTGCCTATGTCGTTGAATGAAAATGCAACCTTCAATTCCCTTTTCCACATGATCACCACCTTATCTTCTACTCTAATAGCTCTTTCCACACCTTTCACAGTACTCATCATCACCATGTGCATGAGAAGGCTGGGGAAGAAAAGGAAGGTTATATTCCTGGACATACCCCTGTTAGCCAGCAGCCTTATTTGATTAGGTGGTTCAACAGTTCGATCTGTGGGAGGTTAGATTTGATTCATATATCTCCGAGCACTAGCTAAAGCATGTTCAGGACATAGCTTGGTTTGAGGAATATGCAGCCCAGCAGCAGTAGCAGGAGAACCTGGATATGGCCTGGTTTGGCGAGTAGTTTTCCTCTCTTTCCTGATACTTTTAGCCACCACCACCTCTTCCAAATGATCAGAGTTCTTACTTCTAGTATATTAGTGATTATGTTTCTATGGTTTATCATTCTTTGTTTTTTCTACCTTCACCTATTTTTGTGTTTTTATTTCTTCCTCCTTTTTATAATGCTAAAAGGGGGAGTATTATGTTGTCTGATTAGTTTGTTGCTTATAGTTTAGTGAAATTTGTTTTATCTATTTCTATTCTATATTTTATGTCTCTTTAAAAAAAAAGAAAGAAAAGAAAAATTCTCCTAGCCTTGAAATTTTCTTTAATAATGTTTGCATAACAAAAAAGGGGGAGATTATTTTAAATTTGGGCCCAAGATTTTTATTTTTGATGCTAACAAATATTAATATTTCTTTACTATTGCTTTTCTTGTATATCTATTTTTTTTCCCTTGCTCACTAACCTTTTAGGTCCACAAGTTCACTTGTAATGAAACTCAGCTCAAGATAGGATAGTCTAGGATTTAGTCAGTCTATATTTTTACTTTAATGTACTTTTTACCTTTCTTGAGTAAAATCCGGAGTATGATGGATCCCAAGCTAAGTAACCTTACACACACACATCAAGGGAGAAATTTGGTGAGTTAGATATTTTTTCTATTTTTAACTATATCATACAGGATGATAATAGACCGTCCTGGATGATCTATTTAAAAAAAGAAACCCAGATTAGGGCATCTGGCTAATTATATATGATTGCTCTAATTAAATTGGATGATCTATATCGTCTAGGATGATCAGCTAAAAAAAGAAAATAGCCGTCAATCACAATTTAGGTAATGTTTTAAGTTTCAAATTTTGTTTTAATTGTACAGCATGATGTTCATCATCCTGGACAATTTTTTACAATCATACTTAAATTGATCTACTGATTAGGAGAGTAATTATGGTTAAATTATTTAATCAAATTATATAGGGTGATCCATCTGGATCGTACTAGACAATTTATTTGAAAACCCATAACTTTACTCTAACCGTCTAGGAGGATTGTCTTGGATGTCCTGAGATATTTTTGGGATGATATGGAGATCGCCACAAATTATCCAAAGTTATGATGAACGATCAATATGGTATATTGAACTAATCATCCTGGATGATCTGTACAAATACTTGTACTGTTTGTACAATGCAAAGGCAAATGTAGAAATAACAATAATACAAAAAGGAATCGAAGCAAAATCTGCTCAAAATAAAGCCAATCCTGGAATTAAGACTTAACAAGCCCAGAATACAATTAATATAATAAGCCTCATTAGGAAAATCCACAAGCCACTCAATCCTACCTTTAGGGTCACCCAAAACCACCTTGGACAAACCCATCCAGCAAAATAGAAGATCCCCAAAAAAATAACACAGGTTATCCAGAATCCCAACACTATTATCCACACAAGACCACCAAAACCAGATTAACACAAGGCAATATAGCATCCAAGGGATAAACACCCACCTACAGGTAACAACCAAACCAACAATAGCACCAACATAATAAGAAAGCTCAGCTAGAACCTCACAGTTACCCCCAGCACCCCAAAAATTGAAGGTAGGAGAGCCCCCCCACTTGATTAGCATCGGGCTAGTTCTTTAGGGTTTAACACCCCTCATGAACCTTTTGAAACCACCCTATTTCTTAAGAAAGTAGTAGATCTACTCATTATTCAAATTTATGTTGATAATATACTTTTTGGATCCATAAATAAGAATATTTGTGATAAATTTTATAAAAAATAATGAGTGAGTTTGAGATGAGCATGATGGGACATCTTACCTATTTTGTTATATTTTGTGTTAAGCAAAGATATGATAGAACTTTTTTAGCCAATTAAAATATATAAATGATATCCTTAAAAAATATAATATGGATAATTCAAAGGCAATCAATACTCCCATGAGTTTTGTCATTCAATTAAATAGGTATCCTAATGGAAAATCAATTAATTAGAAGAATTATAAAGGGATAATTGAATCACTTCTTTATTTGACTGCTAGTATACCTGATATCATATTTAGAATATATTTCTACACTAGATTTCAGGTTGATCCCAAAGAATCCCATATGATTGTTGTTAAGAAAATTGAGATGTCATAACTCCACTCTCGGCTTGGTTTATCTTACAAAAAGGGTCCGCACTATAGAAAATGCATCTATCATCATTGATGCATAAATAAATATACCAATTAGTAATGATTGAAATCCTTCTATGGTTCCACATGAGAAACCAATACAAATCTAACTTACATGTCCAATCGAATAATGAATTACAGGTCTTTTGACTTTCATTTAGGCCATGATGACTAGTGCTCCTAAGATCATAAAAGCAATGTTATAAAAAAAGAAGATTTGTTGCAATGTACCTCCATAGTAACCAACAAGAAAAAGACGTGACATATTTGTAAAAAGAGAGGTGACGTAGATCATGCTTTCAAATCATAAAATATTCATACTCTGACTTTATATGATGTAGGATAGATAGAAAAACCACCTCAGGAACCTTATGAATTTGACTTTATGAAAAATTATTTTTAATGATTAATTATATAATTAATTCTTATGAACTAATCATATTGTATGATCAAAATCATACTATAGGATTTGTTTTCATCAGGAAACTTTAGTCACCAGATGATTAAGTAAGTATTTAAAATTTAATTTTTGAACTAATCATACTACACGATCCTAACAATATTCTACGATATTTGAAATCCTTCTTAAATTAATCCAAGTGATTAGTTAATGAAATCAAGGTTTATTAAATATAGTCAATCATACTATATGATATAAATCATACTATACGACTGATATAGATAAAATCTGATCATCCAAGATGTCATATCGGATGAAATATTAATTTTTGAACTAATTATATAGTATGATGTTAATCATACTAGATGACCGCTTGGAATTTGAATTAAACGTATAGTATAATGTATATCATATTGGATGATTGATAGAAATAATTTCCATTTGTCCCCATGATCATCCTATAGTAATTGATGGAAATTGAACTAATCAAACCATACAAACAATCAATCATATTATATGATAAGTATGTAGAAATTGATTAGTTCATTTGAAGGACTGTTCCATTGTACTAGATGAACCCCTATTTAAACTAATCATATTGTATAAACCTAGATCATACTATATAAATAATGATGACTTAATTAAAAACTTGTGGTTTTTTGAAGCCTTATACTAAGGTAATTCAAACTTCTCTCAAGAAAGACTTTTGGCTGTTAAAGGAAATATGAGGGAGAATTATTAATAGAGTTCTTGGTCTTAGAGAGGGAGATGTTGAGGTTCTACATGAGGGAGAAGGAGTGTGAGAGATTTTTGCATGATTTCTCTGAGTAAGCTTGCTCCTCGCTTCCTCTAGTGGCCTTGGTGAGTTCTTAGAGTTTCTCTTGGGAAAGAAGCTTTGAGGTTAAGGGTTGTGAGTTCTCTTTCTTCACCAGGATGGTGAAAAAGGATTGAAGGTTCTCAACCATAACTAGGTGGATGAGAAAGATTTTAAAGGTACACTTCCATCATTAGTAGGGTGATAAATGCTTTGAGGTTTGCTGTCATAACCAAGAGGGTGAAATAGATGTCAATTCTCTGTTGCATAGGGTTTGGTGGAAGTGGTTTATAAGGGCTTCTCTTCCTTGTTGTGGGGGATAAAGGAGAGTCACTATAGTGTTAGTGCAATACCCAGAGAGGAGGTTTAGGGAATGGACATAGGTCAAGGTTGACTGAACCACTATAAAATTTTGGCGTGTTATTTTTGGCCTTTTCTGCTCCTTTATTTTCAACATTTTTAATTTCTTACACACAATGAAATTTCATTACAAACTATAGTTGAATTACTAATTTTTCTTGGTTAGATTTAATTTGTGTTAGAAAAGAAGTTAAGAAAAAATCTGTAATTCTCTTAATTTAATTGTGTTATAAAACTTTTGTGGGCTCCAAAAATTTTCACCCCGGACTCCCCTTTTTAAGGGTAGTTTTAATGAATTATGTTATGAGGTAAATTTTTATATGGAAGATTGGGTTTGAAATAAGGTAATACCCATAGATTTTACCCTTATTTTACAACATCTTAATGATCTAAGTTCTGATTTCCTATAGGTGTAAGCCCCTATCGTTAATTACCCCTACCAATAATGAGAGAGAACTTTTGATTAAGGCTAGTCATTAAAACATATATGTAAGGAATACATGGTATCAGGTGTATAGTAGTAACATTGGTATAGTTGTTTTAAATTAGATATTTAAAATAATAAATTTCTTTATCTAACTAGGCTAGAGGGTTGCAATCATAACTGCTAACTTTATGGATATAATCTGGCGAAGCCATAAGTTCTTAATAGAGCCATCCGACCAAACTGTCGATCATAGGACCACTGTCACATCCTTGCTAAAAGTTAGGGGAGTTTGTAAGTCCTCAATGAAGTATCCCGAGGTGCACTAAGAGAGGGGGGAGGGTAAATTGGTACTTTAAAAAAAATTGCGACAATAAAAATTTTATTACTAGAAAATGATTCTAAGTAAGTAACTTATCATGCATTAAATTTAAAGTGCAAAAATGAAAAAGCAAAAAAGTAAAAATAAAAAAAAGTACACAAAAAATTTTATACCGGTTTGGTCAACCTTTACCTACATCCAATCATCAGTCCTCCACTCTGGGTATTGCACTAATCACTATAGTGTCTCTCCTTTAGCCTATGCAGCAAGGAAGAGAAGCCCATACAAGAATCACTTCTACGAAACCTGATGCGACATTGAACTAGAAGCTATGTCACCCTCCTAGTGATGGAAGAAGATCTTTGATCATTTTTCTCCTTTTGAAGAAGGTAGAGAACTTGGAATCCTTCTTCACCCTCCTAGTGATGGCAATGAACCACAATCCTTTTTCACCCTCCTACTGAAGCTAGAGAATCACAAACCTTTTTGAATCTCTTGTGAAGGTAGAGAACCTTAGAATCTTTACTTTGAAGCTTCTCTCCAAAAAAAAATCATCAAGAACTCACCAAGGCCAAAGGAGGAAGTTAGTGCAAGCTTGCCTAGAGCAACCATATGAAACTCCACATGCTCCTTCTCCCTCACACACAACCTCACCTTCTTCTTCCTCTATTAGCCCAAAGATCTCAAGAAAAAAATATCCCTCATAGTTCCTGTAACAACCAAAGTCCTTATGAAAAATTCTTCAAAAGGTTATTTAAGTATTAGGCCTAAAAAGACCCTAATTTTTTAATATGGTTGTTTTTGTTCATATAATACGATCATGGTTTGTACAGTACAATTAGTTCAAAAATAAAACTCATCCAGTACTATGAAAATAGTCACTCATATGAACTATTTAATTTCATCAAACATATCGTATAATATTATCATAACTTCGTACAGTACGATTAGTTTAATTTTGCTCTATTCATATAGGATGGTCATGGGGACAATTAGAAATTATTTATATCAATCATTTATACGATACACATCATATAGTATGGTCATTGTAATATCAGTAAGTCATACATTATGATATTGATATCGTACTATATAATTAGTTAAAAAATCATGGTTCCATCTAGTGCGATCTCTAGGACGACCGGATTTCAACTCTACAATTATACGGTAGAATCAAGATTGTATAGTATGATTATCCATATTTAATATGTCTTGATTTAATTTAATAATAATAGGGGATAATTTAAGTAAAATTTCAAATATCATAAAATATGATTAGGATTGTATAGTATGATAGTACAAAATTTATTTTTAAAAATTCTTACTTAATTTATCTAGCGGCTAGGGATTCTTAGATCAAAACAAATCATAAAATATGATTGGTATCATATAGTATGATTAGTTCATTAGAATTAATGATTCAATTAGTCATTAGTTCTCTTCTTTATATAACATATCATATAGTACAATTGTAATCATATGGTACGATTAGTTAAAAAAAATTCATCTCCAATATTCCTCACTCCCGCTATGTTTTTTTATACGTGGTTTCCAATTTTACATACATCATTATATTGTCAGACTAAAGAAATAAAAATATAAGAAAGTTAAAATTACAAAATCTTTTGATTTACATCCTATTTTATCCAAACATGAGTCTTTAGTAATCTTTAGCAGAGTTTGTGTTGCAAATCTAAGATTCCCTAGTTTTTAATTTTGATTATGCCAACTCCTATTAATTGAATTATACCTTTTCAGGAAATATATTTGATATTGTTTGTTTTTTATGCACTAACAATTGAAAGTATAATACTAAAGAAGACTAAAGACTCAAGATTAGGTAGGTTAGGATGTCAAGTCAAAAGAGTTTAAATTTTTATTTTGTTTAATTTTTTATTTTCTTGAGTTAGGTCATATTAGAGTGTATGCAATTGAGTGATCATGCACACACACAGGGGGAGAGAGAAAATTATTTTAAAATTAAAATTTTATGAACTAATCATACCGTACGAATTAAATTTGTATTGTACGATCAATTATTTCAGAGAATGGTTCAATAACAAATTAAAATTTCATGTTTTGTAAACTAATCATAATGTATGATATATATCATACTGTATGATTCATTTTATTATGAAAACCTTAGCTGCCATATTAAATTAAGTAAGATTTTGAAATTGATAATTTGAACTTATTGTACCGTACGATGCAAATCATATTATATAAAGATTTGAAATCTTTCTAAAATTAACCCCTATGATTAGTCAATTAAATAATGATTTAATTAATAATAGTCGATCATTCTGTACGATGTTGATCGTACTAGATGATCAGCATAGAAGAGATATGGTCATCCCAGAGATCGTACCAAATAAAACCATAATTTTTTACCTAATCATAATGTACAATGATGATTGTACCAAATGAGTGGTTGATATGAATTTGGTCATCCAAAAAATTATACTAGATTATGCAACAATTTTTGAAGTAATCATATTGTATGATAATCTTATCGTACTGAACGATTTATCTAAAAATAACTAATTGTACTGTATGATGAGAATAGTACGGGATGAGTGACAGAGATGAATTTTTGTTATCTCAGGATTCACCCAGTTCTGGTCAAAATTAGAATATAAAGGTTTTTACTTGAGTAGATCTAAATCAGAATATATGGAGTGTAATTTTAGTAGTAATAGACCTAGTGAGGGGATTGTGACTTTGGGTGATCAAGTCGTTAGTAAGAGTACACGTTTTAGATATCTTGGATCTATTGTTCAGAGTGATGGTGAAATAGATGAGGATATTATCAACAGAATTCAAGTTGGATGGTTAAAGTGGAGGAATGCATCGGGCTTTCTGTGTGATAGAAAAGTACCCCTCAAACTTAATGGGAAATTCTATAAGATGGTGGTGAGGCCTACAATGCTTTATGGTGCTGAATGTTGGCCATTAAAAGAGAAGCATAATACTAAGTTAAGGGTGGCAGAGATGAGGATGCTTAAGTAGATGAGTGGATTTACCCTTAGAGATAGGATGCAAAATGAACATATATGTGAATAGGTTGGAGTAGCTCCAATAGAAGATAAGATTAGAGAGAGTCACCTTAAATGGTTTGGTCACATAAAACGGCGGCCTTCCGATGACCCGGTTAGGAAAGTAGAGGTATTAGATTTGACTTAAGTTAAGAAAGGCAGAGGCAGACCTAAAAATACTGGGTTAGAAAATATTAGGAATAACCTTTCTTTATTAGATTTAAATGAGAATTTAACTTATAATAGGACACAATGGAGAAAAAGGATTCATGTAGCCGACCCCACATAGTGGGATAAAGGCTTAATATTGATGTTGTTGTAGGATTCATCTCGTACGAATAGAAGAAATTAAACAGATCATACTAAACAATTTATGGATCATACTATATAATATATTCATAAAATTGAACAGTTCATTTGAATGACTGTTTACATCATACTAGAAGGGACTAGTTTTGAAATTATTATACTATATAAACTTGGATTGTACTATATGAAGAGAAGACAACCAACTTAAATTTTTAGGGTTTCTTGAATCTTGTTATAAAAAAAAACTCTTTAACATTTTTTTAAGAGAAAAAAAAAGTGAGGAATGTGATTGAAGAAGGAACTCTGAGAGGGAGCTTTTGAAGAAAATCAAGGTTTGTGAGAGGAAGGAGAAGGTGAGCTTAGGCTTGAGTGAGATGTAGTGTGAGGGGGATCACACGATTGCTCCAGGCTAGTTGCACATATGCTCCTCCTGTGGCCTTGGTGAGTCTTGTGGGAGCTCTCTAGGGAGAGAGGCTTCTTATTCTGTCCTCAAGATTCTTTTCTTTCTCGAGGAGGGAGAAAAAAGAGTATAGGTTCTCTACCTTCTCTAGGAGGGAGAAAAAAAAGTAAAGGTTCTCTACCTATGAAAAGAGTTTTGTCCTCTGCCGCACTGGGTTGGTGGAAGAGAGTTTGTAAAAGCTTCTCCACCTTGCTGAGGGAGCAAAAGAGAGTCACTTTGTGTTAGTGCAATACTTTGAGTGGAGGACTCCAGGGAGTGGACGTAGGTTATGGTTAGACCGAACCACTATAAGATCTTGTGTGTTCTTTATAATTTTATTTTTTGCATTTTACTTTTTGCATTTCATTTTTGTTATAACTACTTAGTAAATTTCTGAGATCAATATTCAATTGTGCAGTTTAAAATTCCATCATCATCACTGAAATTATTAATAAAATTATTAGCTTCTACATTGTGAAATTAAAATATATATTTTAAATGTTTAAAAAATCAATAATAAATTAGTACTCCTATTTAGGATTATTTTTAAAAGCACAAATTCACCTCTTGGCTTATCTCAATCTTTCAAGTGGTATCAGAATGGGGTCTCAATAATAGTATTTTAGAAAACCTTTAGAAAAATGATTAATGGGACATTTTGTTAATTGTAACACTACAAAGGGTTATTTAATAACCCGTCCACCTTTATTTGGAAATATCCCATTTGATTTGAAAAAATTTACATGTCAATATTTCTATAATCCATTGAATATAGAATTTGGCATATGACTCAAATCTATTACTCAACTCCATCAAATATTATTATTGGTGTTAAAACTGATATTCCCTTTAATGAATGGAGCAATGAGGATAGAGAATTTGCATAGTTAAATGCTAAGTGTCTAAATTTTTCTTTTATGCTTCAAAATTCAAAGGCTATATGTAAATTTCTACACGCACTACTAGGAAATAGATTTTTGATAGGTTGTGTATCACCTATGAGGGGACTAGTGAAGTTAAACAATCTAGGCTAAACATTCTTTTGCATGATTATAAACTTTTTCACATGAAACCTAAAGAGATCGTGTCCGAAATATACTCTAGTTCACCTAGAGAGTTAAATCCTTTCATACACTAGGTAAAGAACTATAACACTAAAAGTAAATGATTCTAATAGTGATAACTCTTCAGAGATGAGGATGAAAAAATAACCTTGATGACATGACATTTTAAGAATGATCCATACTTAAAAAAATATTTTTGAGCGAGAACGGGCACGTCAATTTCATACTATGGAAGGCATGTACAAACTAGGTTCGCACAGTACGATCCATACTTACAAAAATTTTCATTTCTATTCATTCGACTGTTCGTCGAGAAAAATGACAAACCAGATCATCCCGTATGAACGGATATCATACAGTATGTTAAGTTTAAAAAATGTAAATTTAAAATCTCCCCCGGTGTGTGTGTTGTCAGTTACTCAATTACAATCACACTCTATCAGACTCAATAAAATGGAAAATACATACTTCAATTATAATAAACTCTAAACTGACCTTGATTTGAATTCTTAAACAATATGGAGTATAATTTCCCTGAAATGTTAGTACACACAAGAGCAAAATAATTCTTTCAAAATATGTTAGGAGAAATAATAATCAAATCAATAATATTTAGAATCATAAAAAACATACAAGTTGCAAGAATATTAAACATGCAAGAACTAAGTAGCAATTATCTCAACAATCTCCCCCTTTTTGATAATGGTAAAAATAATTATTATTTGAGTAAAATTGAATACCCTAAATTTCTCCTTAACTCCCCTAAATGAATAAACATTTGAATATAAGGGAATTACTTTTAAGAACAAATCAATTTTTTAATTTTTCATAAACTCACACAAAAAGCTTCAAATAGAAAAATAAAACAACACTAAGAAAAATAAAACAACACTAACAAACCAAAATAAAACAACACTAACATACCAAACTAACAAATGCGCAAAAATCAAACAATATTTATCTCCCTTTTTGACAACAACAAAAAGGAAGAAGGGAAAAAAATGAAAGAAGTTATATGAGAAGCCTTTAATAATTGATATTGAAAGAGATTGAGTTGTAATTGCAATAACAAGATTAATATCCATTAGATAAAAATTAAGATTTAAAATGTTTAAATTAAAATATAACATAGAAAAGAATAATATATCAAGATCATGAAACATTCTAGACAAATAGATAAGGAGAATTATTACAAAAGTGACAAAATGAAGATTAATTAAAGTCAATTTTCAATACAAAATATAATTGAACATTAGATTGATTTGAATTTGAAGATTAAAACATAGAGAAAAGAACATTATCAATACACTTGTTTGGCGACATTGTGCATCTTTCAAATATTTGTGGCACACTTTGTGCATCTTTTTATATTTGGGCTAATTTTGTGCCTCTTTTCAATTTGCGAACCATTGCACATTTTTCAATTTTTGTACACTTGAACAATTTTACAAATTTTTTTTAATTATTCTTTCCAAAATCAATAATAAAAAAAGTAAAACTTCTATATGTACAAAAATAATTATATTAAAAATAGAATTAAAGAATAATAAGATATCAAAATTGCAATAATAGTATTAAAATTATGTATGCCTAAAAAAAATAGGAGATTGATAGCCTTAACTTGATCGAGTTATAAATTAACTTAAATTTTTGAAAAAATTAGATTTCATAATGAAATTAATTTTTGTATTGCAGTTCATGTTATAACACTTTTTAGATCAATTAAATCAGGATTAACATATAAGCAAACTTACATTTCACACAATGAACAAAAGCAACTAATCAAAAGAAGACATATTTTATTGATATCAATTTAAAGAAGAGATACATTAAAGCACATTTGATATAAATACATAAAATCAAAAGCAACATAACATTAAAAACAAAAACTAGAATAAATGACAAGTACAGAAAAACACTAAATAAACACAAGTACATAAACTACATAAATCATCACATCACATCTCAAAAGACTAGCAAAGACAACACATAAGAAGTATATCTAAAAATCTGAAGGGCCCTGGTCTAGAGGAGGAGGCTAGACGAAGATAGAAAATAGCTATTCATCATAGCTAAGTTAGTGTTCATGAATTCAAACTATCCTCGAATCCTTCCCATGTCTTGTTGGCATTGGGCATCCTGCTGGTTTAAGTTATTCTAAATTTGATCAAAGCGCTGATCAAAATGACTCTCTAGTCGGTCAAAGCACTGGACCATCTCCTGAAAGTCAAGTCCATGAGCAAGCATAGGTGCAGGTGCTGGAGCTCCCCCTTCTCTCTTATAATCCTCACTTGAATTATCACCTTTCCCAAAAAGTGCTCGAAACAAAGCATTAGTGAAGTAGAAAGGAAATTTAAGTAGAGGCTCAGGATGAACAAGATTGTAATTCTTCTCTAGGATAAAGGTCACTAGGTGTCCTAAAGCAATATTCTTCTTCCTCTTATGAGAGACATTCCCAATTTTAGAAAGGCCATGAATATAATCAAGAATAAGTTAGGCTTTATCTATAGGTTGTCTAGTCATGATAAGATAGGTAACAATGGATAGAAGAGGAGTAATGTTAATGCGATCACCAGCTTTAGAAATAATAGAAGTTCTAAGGACATGCTGATAACCCTTGCATTTTTGGTTTAAGGTATAGACCCTAGGCAAATGACCTACTTGTTCAATCCCTCTAAGAACTTTGTTTATTTCGGTCTAGTCAAAATTAGATTTTGAAGTCATTGTATGGGCTCTAATTTTTTGAGTTCTTAAATAAAAAATGGTTCCCAAATATTCCTTGGTGATTTCTATCCTTTTCTTCACAACATAAGATCTTATCCTACTCTGATCAGAACTAAAAGATATGTTTTCCAGAAAATAGTGAAAGGTTTTTTTGTTGTAGACATGAATCAAAGTCAGGATAAAAACAAATTGAGCGGTGGCAAAAAGAGGCATCACTTGAAAGTGGGTATCCTCTTGAAGTAGGATTCTAGGAGTAATTTTTTATGAGACAAACCTAAGGAAAGAATCTTCATTTCCTCTAGATAGAAAATTATCGTCTCCACTACTGGAAGACAATCCCTTAGTGATTCTACCCCGCTTACTAGAGCTGGCCATTTTTTAAGATGAGAAGATTGGAAGAGGCTATTGAAGTGAATGAAAATGAATTCTAAAGCCCCCCTATTTAAAGAAAAATGATCTATCATACATAGAAAGAAGGGTTCATAAAGTATGATTTATGGTTCATATATGACAAAAAAAATTTATTATGTACAAAAAAATACGTTCAAAATGAAATAACTTTTTGTAATCACGCAAGTTACGAAGCATCCTTTCATACAAGCTTTTTGACCAGATGATCTTACAGGAAAATAGGTGTTCGTCCGGGATGATCAATTATTTAAGATTATTTTAAAGATGGTTAGGTTCGTCCCCCATATTAAATGACACGTGGTTCTTATGTACGAACTAAAAGTTCTTACGTATGATCGATTATAATAATTGATTCTTCCCATATAACCGTCTACATGCATACAAATGAAGTAATAAAAATCATCCGGGATGATATAAATATCGTACAGTACGATATGTTCTAGAAAATTAAAACTTTATGTGATCAGCCCAAAACAATAATTTACGTGCTACATAATTTGTACGGGACAAAAATAATTTTTTATAGTACGAATAAAATACTTAGAAAAATTTGCACGATCAATCAGAAATAGGAAATTCAATACTTGAAAATATTTTAAAATCACACAAAACATAAAACAAAAATAGAAAATCACTTACACAAACAAGCACAATAAAAATAAAAATGAAAACACACAATGAAAACACACAAAGCATTACGATCAATTACACCAAGCCTTATTCTTAATGTGCTACAAGTATAAAAGGCTAGTGGTTTTGTAAAAATATCTGCAAGTTAATTTTCAGTATAAACATGGTTCAATTCAATTTCTCCTTTGGATACATGATCCCTAATGAAATGATGCATAATGTCTATATGTTTGGTTGTAGAATGTTGAATATGATTTTTTGAAATGCAAATGGCATTAGTATTATCACAATAAATTGGAATTGTGCCTATTGAAAATCCTAAATCAATCAACTATTATTTAGACCAAAGAACTTGTGCCACACAACTTCATAAGGTAATCTATTTAGCTTCAGTAGTAGATATGACTACGGAATTCTATTTTCTACTGAACCAAGAAACTAAAGAATTTCCTATAAATTGACAAGTTCCAGATATACTCTTTCTATCAAGTCTACAACCCGCAAAATCTGAATATGAATATCCAATTCTTTCAAATGACGAGCTAAACTTAGGATACTAAATCCCTAAGTTTTGAGTTCCAAAGAGATATCTCAAAATCCTTTTTATTGCTGTCAAATGTGATTCTTTTGGATTTGATTGAAATCTAACACACAAGCAGACACTAAACATAATTTTAAGTCTGCTGGTAGTTAAGTAAAACAAAGATCCAATTATTCCCCTAAATATTTTTTTATCAATAGATTTTCCCTTTGGGTCCTTATCCAATTGAACTGAGGAACTCATAGGTGTACTAATTGTTTAGAATTATCCATTTCATACTTCTTGAGGATATCCTTAACATACTTCAACTAACTAAGAAATATTCCCTCTTCAATTTGCTTAATGCTAAAGCCTAGAATGTAACTCAGATCTCCCATTAGACTCATCTCAAATTTACTACTCATTATTTTAAAAAATCATCACAAAGATTTTAATTTATAGATCCAAAGATGATATCGTCAACATAAATTTATACAATGAGTATGTCATCTCCCAATTTATTTAAAAAGAGAGTGGTATCCACACTTCCTTTTTCAAAAGATCTCTCAAGTAGGAAGGTGCTCAACCACTCATACCAAACCCTAGGTGCCCATTTCAGTCATATAATGTCTTTTTCAATTTAAAAATATGATTTGCGTATTTTGAATTTTCAAAACCTGGAGGTTATTCAACGTAAACATCCTTTTGAATCACCCCATTTAAAAAGGAACTTTTAACATCCATTTAAAATAATTTGAATCATCTAAAACTAGCAAAGGCTAACAAAATCCTAATTTCTTCAAGTCTTGCTATAGGGGGAAAAGTCTTCTCAAAATAAGTCCGTTCAATCTGATTATACTCCTTAGCCACCAATCTAGCCATATTTCTAACGATAACTCTTGAGTCATTCATTTTATTTTTGAATATCCACTTAGTTCGAACTACACTTTGATCCTTTGGCCTTGAAATTAATTTCCAAACATCATTTCTCATAAATTGATTTAATTCTTCTTGCATTGCCAAAATCTAAAATTCATCCAAAAGTGCTTTATTTACATTTATGGGTTCTATCATTGAAATAAAGGCATAATGATTAACTTCTTTTCTTAGTCCACGCCTAGTCCTAACACCCTCACTAGGTTCACCTAAAAAAAATTCCTTAGGGTAGTTTTTAGAAAATCTCAAATATCTAGGCAACGGGTTTTCTATCTCCAAATTTTCATCCAAATTAATTTTCTCAATCTTTTGCGAGTTATTTTCTATTTCATCCTCTTCAAAATTTGGCTCTTCAAAAACTACAGATTCATCAAATAAAACATGTGTGGTCTCTGCAACTACCAAAGTTATTTTGTTAAATACTCTATAAGATTTTCCAACACTATAGTATCCAAGAAACATTCCTTCATCTAATTTTGTATCAAATTTTCCTAAGGTAGATTTTCCATTATTATGTATAAACATCTTACATCTAAAAACATGAAAATGTGACAAATTAGGTGTTCTCCCCTTAAGAAGCTCATAGGGTGTTTTGTTTAATTTCAATCTAATATTCACCCTATTCAAAACATAACATATAATGCTAACCACTTCAGCCCAAAAATATTTAGGAAGTGAATATTCTACCAACATGGCTTGAGCGACATCAATTAATATTTTGTTCTTTCTTTTGACTACCTCATTCTTTTGAGGGGTTCGAGGTGCAAAAAAATTATGATCAATCCCTTTTTCTTTATAAAAATCCTCAAAAATTTTATTTTCAAATTCACAGCCATGATCACTTTGGATTGTTAAAATTTCACAACCTATTTTTTTTTAATCCAAGCCAAAAAATATCTAAACTCCTCAAATGATTAACTCTTATAAAATAAGAATTTAACCAAAGTGAATATATAAATATCATCTACAATCACAAATCCGTATATCTTCCCTCCTAGACTTATAGTTCCAACTGGTCCAAAAAGAACCATATATAAAATCTACAATATTTTACTAGTTCTAAAAATGAAAAGAGGACTTCACATGTTTTCCTAATTGATATGCATCGCAAAGGTGATACTTATTAAAGTCTAATTTTGGTATACCTCTAACCAAATTCTTTTGGGTAATTTTCCTAAGGTTTTCATGCTAGAGTGACATAGTCTCCTATGCCATAACCATGAATCATCAAAAATAGTTTTCAAACAAAAAACATTAGGAACTAAAATATAATTCAAATCTAGCATTTAAACATTGTTTACCCTTTTTTTATGCAAAATATCATTATCGTTAAGGCTTAATATGCAGCTAGTGAGAAAAAAATTTATATTGTACCCTTTCTCACAGACTTGACTAATACTTAACAAATTATGCTTCAAGCCTTCTACAAGTAGTACATTTTCTATGAAAAAATTTTGCAAGTTTCAATCATAGCTGATTTAATCACTTTCCTAGTGGGGTTATCTCCACGTGTAATCTTGCCTCCATTTCTGGCTTCCAATGATATAAATTGCTTAGTGTCTCCAGTCATATTGTTTGAGCAATCGCTATTTAGGTACCAAATGCTCTCACGAGGCCTTATATGAGAGTGTTCCTACAAAACTATCAAACGTTAAACTTGGTAACCTAAATAAGTTTGGATTCTCCTTTTGGCAATATAAAACTAGAAATGTATGATATGTTTAGATTTATGCCTATTAAGTTTTCACACTAAATGAGTTTTCTTATTCAAAGTATAGGTGTGTGCTATATGTTCAAACACGCCACAAGAATAACATTTTACTCCAGGAAATGAGTTTCTCAAATTTTTATAGTAAATATGTCTCTTCCTAGGTTTTAAAATTTATGACCTCAAAATAGGATTTGTAAAATCTTCAAGTTCTGGGTTTTCCTATTTTCCTTGAGAGCTTTCACTTTCAACTTAAGAAATGTATTTATATCTTCCAAAATATTAATATCATATTTTAAATAATGCTCTCTATTTTTAGATTCATCTTTAAAATTTATAAAGTCTTTTTCCAATTGAGCATATGATGATTTTAAAATTTCATTCTTATTGTTCAAGTCATCAAATTCATCAAATAAGTTCATGTGGTTGTTATCTATCAATGCATGATCTTTTCTAAGGATTTCATATTCTCTTTGAAGTTTTATCATTTTTAAATTTAGACTACCATGCATCTTCTTAAGTTTTCTATACACGTCATGAATTCTTTAAGAAACTTCTAATAATTTATTATAGGTCAAGTCACATACCTCTTCTTGATTTGACTGATTAAGATTATCGGCTATTATGGACAAGTTGGTGACTTCCTCCTTCTTTTCTATTTTTGATGAATCCAAAGCTGAGTCCGCCTAAAAAGCTCTTTAAACTCTTCTTTCCCTTCTTCACATTTTGTTTCTCCTCTACCTTCTCCTAGTTAGGAGTGGCTTTTAGGTTTAGGAATTTTGATTTTATGTGTCCATAGTTCATGCATTCGTAGCAAATTACATCATTAGAAACCTTAACATTCTTATATAACTTACCTCTGTTCCACTGTTGGCATCTCTTTAACTTCCTTTTTAAGAAAACTTCTAAATTGCCTAGTCATTAAGGCAATGTCATTCTCATCCTCAGGTTGTGAAAGGTCACTCTCAAACTCCTCCACTTTCAGTGCAATGTTATTCTCCTTTCATTGTTCACCTGCTAATATTTACTCAATTGATAATCTTCATTGTTCACTAATATTTAAATATTTACTCACTAATATTTAATGTTATTCTCCTTTCATTAGTGAACCAAGAAGATTATCAATTGAGTAAATATTTAAATCTTTAGACTCTGTAATAGCAGTTATTCTAGCATCATATGCAGTAGACAAACAACAGAGAATTTTATTAACCATTTCAGCTTTTGTTAGTACCCTACCCAATGCATGTAAATAAGTAACAATTTTAGTAAATCTGGTACACATTTATGAAATGGATTCATTTGGTTTCATGCAAAATAATTCATAATCATGTAACAAGATGTTTAATCTAAATTTCTTTACTTCATTTGTCCCTTCGTAAGTAATACAAAGTCTATCCCATATGTCCTTTCCACTTTTGTGAGAATGGACCCATCAATTTTGTACTTGTGAAAACATTTACGAATTGGGATCATCCCGTACGATCCATACTTAGAAAATTTTCTTTTTGTGCAAAGAAGGACATGTCCATTTCATACTCTAGAAGGCATGCACGAACTAAGTTTATATAGTACGATCCATACTTAGAAATATTTTCATTTCTATTCGTTCGAAGTGTGTGTGTGTGTGCTCAGTTACTCAATTGCAATCTTACTCTCTCAGACTCAATAAAATGAAAAATACAGACTTCAATTACAATAAACTCTAAACTGATCTTAATTTGAAGTTTTCAACAATTCGGAGTATGATTGCCATGAAATGTTAGTACACAAAAGAGCAAAAAAATTCTTCTAAAATTTGTTAGGAGAAATAATAATCAAATCAATAATATTTGGAATCATAAAAACCATACAAGTTGCAAGAATATCAAACATGCAAGAACTAAGTATCAACTATCTCAACACTCTGGTTGAAGCAATAACTCTTAGATCTTGGACTACCTGTAGGAACCATTCCAATTATATGCAATAATACTAGTGCAATTTACATTTCCAAAAATCTAATTTAGCACTCCTGCACAAAGTATATAAATATTAGGCATCACTTCATAAGAGATCATATACCCAAGGGAAATATAAAATGACACCACATAATTACAGGAGATTAATTGGAAGGCATATTCACAAAATCCCTAGCCTATGACACCTTTAGTACCTTGAGGATAAAACTAGATGTTATTGACATTCATGCTTAATCCAAGAGAAAAAAAATTGTAATTTGAAAGTATTTGTTGATATGTTTTTAAATTATATTTGTTTATTCATATATGTTTGTGTTTGTTATTGTTTATTTTTAAAAAAAATGGTCTAAGATGTTTTCGGATCATCATACCCAGAGTTCTTTGAATCACAACAATCTTGTATTTTTTGATCATATTGTATGCTTTATATTCAAACTATACGATATGCACTCATGCACATATCATAATCTTTTATTACATTAACGGTCCAGATTAAGTCACCGATACACACATCCTATTGTACAAACCTCTCTTCATATTATACGATCCACGTGTTACTAACTGTTGAGAAATTCAATACATTTGGTATGAAATTATTGCCATTTCTATTGTATGATACCTCCCTTTATACTGTACAATATAAGTTTCAAAATGGATAGGGACAAATTTAATTTGATTGGTATAATAATAATTGAAGTTTGTACGGTACAAGGATATGTTTGTATTGTACAATGGTTTTCATCAATGTCGTATCAATGACCCCTAGGGATGAATGAAATTTTCTTAAGACCGTCCAGTACGATATTGATCCTACTATAGGATTTGACCACTTTTTTTGATAGGTCGTCCATATGAAATAACTCCTTGATCGTACTGTACGATACCCCTTATCGTACTATATGAACATCCAAAAATTCTATAAATTGGAGGTTAACTAGTTCAATTCACTCACACCTTCTTCATACTTCTACATTCCACTCCTTCCTACTTAATGGCCGATGGAAGTAAGCGTGGAAGAATGACTTAGGGGAGCTCCTTCTCCTCTCGTCATTTTGACAATCGCTTCTTTTCTACATAGGAAGAAGTTGCATATTACAAATATAAAGATGCAAAATTACCTCCTCTAGAATGTTAAACTAACCTGCCCTTAACTTTGAGGTGATAAGTATTTTTGCCTCCACCACCCTTCAGTTCCTCCTTACATTGGCTTTTCCTTTTAATTCTAAACTCATGTACAAATTCTTAGCAGATCTTAGGAATAACCTAGAAGTCTCTACCATGACCTCCTTTGTTTGCTGACAAAAATGTAGAGATTACCAAAGCTAATTAAGTAGACCCAAGACTAGGTATTCCCTACCTTGGTTTCCAGTTAATCCGTCTACTAGGAGTAAGTCTTATATCAGCATCCTGTAGACCTAAGGTTGGGTGATGCCCTTCCTTAGACCCAGAGTTAGGTATTCGCTACTCTGGTTTCCAGTTAATTTGCCTATTTGAAGTCTTCTATCAGCATCCTATAGGCCTAAGGTTGGGTGATGCCCTTCCTTAGACCCAAGGCTAGGTATTCCCTACCTTGGTTTCCAGTTAATCCGTCTACTAGGAGTAAGTCTTCTATCAGCATCCTGTAGACCTAAGGTTGGGTGATGCCCTTCCTTAGACCCAAAGCTAGGTATTCCCTACTTTGATTCCCAGTTAATCTGCCTATTTGGAGTAAGTCTTCTATCAGCATCCTGTAGGCCTAAGGTTGGGTGATGCCCTTCCTTAGACCCAAGGTTAGGTATTCCCTACCTTGGTTTCTCCAGTTTTCCTTGTTTGATAGGTGTAAGCCTTCCATTAGCATCCTGTAGGCCTGAGGTTGGGAGATCACCTCCCTCCCATCCTTGAGATTCCACTTCTATTTGGTCAATGCCAATGTGTGCAGCAGAAGTTCCTTCTACCACACACATTGGGGGTCCATTTGTTGACCTCATTTTTGTATGAGGTCACTAAGGCCCTTCCAAACTCCAGATTAATTCTAGATCCTAGGATCCACTCTAGACTTTAAGATCCTTTCCTAGAGCCAGACCTTAGGGACTATTCTAGAGCCTAAGATTCCCTTAAATCCTAGATCTTAGAATTCTTCTAGATCTTAGGATCACTCCAACTTCAAATCAACCTCCACCTTTGATCAACCTCAATTTTAAATCAATTTCTTTATTTGATCCACTCCAATTTCAATTTGATTCCTACCTGTGATCAATTTGAATCTCAAACTCCATCCAATTCAAATCCAAATTAATTCAAATTTCAAACATATCCAAACCTTGATCCAATCAATTTGACAATCCAAATTTTAACCTAGACTTTGATCCTATCCTTAATCTAGCCTTGACCCTATCCATCTATTAACAATCACAACATGATTCTAAATGGTTTGGATACTTCAATTTTAATTATTCAAACCTGAAATTCATTTCAGAATCCAGAAATCCTGACTCAAACCCTAAGTCTCAAGGCCTTATCCTAAAGACCCTTTTTAGAGATTTTTCAAACATTTCAAAACCCAGTCAAATGGCCTCTGATTCAGGGTCTATCACTTGCAAAGTGATAAGACATGTCTCTAGAGGCTACCCTCCAACTTTGAGCTCATTCTGAGGTCTCTAACCCCAGAATTTGAATTAAAATTCAAAGGCTGTAAAACCTTCAAATATTTACAGCCTATGCCACTGAGCCTGACCCCTTTGAGATCTTGACCTTGGAACCCTTATCCAAGCCTCCAATCACTTCCAGACCCTTGATTTTAACCCATTGAGCACTAAACTGCATTTTTCAGACCCATTTTTGACTCTAGTTGACCAATGGGCCAAAATTGACTAAAATACCCTTATGAGATTTCTAATGGCTATTTCAATTCAAATCAATTCCAAACTCTTTGAAACCACTTCCAATGAATTTCAAATATCAAACTCAACTTGTTGAACTCAAACCCAGACCTTGGGTCAACCTGGTTGACCAAGTCAACCAAGTTTGACCCATGGACCCATACACCCCTCCCCTTTCAAAATTTTGAATCTACTCCATTCCAAGTCCTTTGAATGTATGGGATGAACCCTTGGGTACCCAAGAGACCCCTCTTGGTCATCCAAGCCTTGGGCTTACTTGGGTTAGCCTTATGGCTTGACCCAAGTGACCCAAGAGAGACCTCCCTTGAGCCATCCTTTGATCTTAATCAAATTGAATCCAAATCAAGGTGCCATTGGGTTCCCATTGACCCAATA
The DNA here is from genome assembly GCF_001605985.2 of Dendrobium catenatum. NCBI lineage: Eukaryota > Viridiplantae > Streptophyta > Magnoliopsida > Asparagales > Orchidaceae > Dendrobium > Dendrobium catenatum. Next base: position 562,101 of record NW_021318834.1, on the reverse strand, counting down.
CACCTTCCTTGACCAGCCCAATCCTTGGGCTCATTTAGGTCAAGAGTTAGGCTAGCCCAAAGTGCCTAATAGCACTTGGGATTGGGCCAACTCTCAACCTAAATCCAATTGAACCTGGCCAACACCTCCCATAGGTGGCCCTAGGTCCAATACACCTCCTCCAGCCAGCCCATGCCTTGAGCTAGCTTGGGTCAATAGTTAGGCTAACCCAAAGTAGCCAAAAACACTTGGACCCGAGCCAACCTTTGACACAGATCAAATTGGACCCAATTGCCACTTGCATTGGGTGCACCAGACCCAGACCCACTTCCCACTTCAAGCCCAGGGTCTGGCCTGACCTGGGTTGAGCCCAAATTGACCCGAACCGAGCAGGTTTGGATCAACCCGAGCCATCTTTTAATCCAGATCGAATTCGACCCGATTGCCACTTGCATTGGGTGCACCAGACCCAGACCTGCCTCCCATACCAAACCCAGGGTCTGGTCTGACCTGAATCGAGCTCAATCCGACTCAAACCAAGCAGGTTCGAGCCCAACCGAGCCACCAGATCGATCCCAGCTTCCCCAGGCCAATTTGACTCCACAATTGGCTCCAGCATGTCCCCATCGGCCTTCCCTGGTCAATCCGACCCAGACCATGGCCGGCGGCGGTCGGAACCAATGGAGAGCAAGCTCCGGTGGTCCCCCCAGACCGAAAGCCTTCCAAAGGCTGTGGCTCGCCGGCTTGAGGCTCACGAGCTCTCTGGAATGGTGCCCCTTTCCACTTGGCATCAATCCGCGACCTCCTCCACTTCAATCCTGGCCGTCCGAGCTCGCGGGAGGAGGCTGAATAGGGTGGTGCTCCCCAAGGCTCGCCAGACGATCCCAGAGTTTTCGAACGGTTCCCCAGAGCTTCCTCGATCTCCCAGCACCTTCCTTCGAGCTCCCAGACCGTCCCTTCCATCGCTTCGAGCGAACTCCGGCGAAAGGCTTCGGCGTCCCGCTCGAAGTCATACCTCCAGCCGTTCTCCAGTCGCGGCCTCTGAAGGAAACCTGCTCGCCTTCGTCTCCTGAAGCTTCCAGATAGAGAAGCTCATTCGTTGAGACTTTCTCTGCGGTAATTCCTTCATCCCGAGCTCCCTAGCTAGGTAGTCCGGTCAAGTGTGAAGAAAACCTTCACCCCAACGGATTTCCACCGTTGGATTGAAGGTTTCCACCCCCCTGATCCTCCCTGTGAAATTTTGTCGAAGTTCGCCGGCGGGATCAATCGGATCACGCCGGAGAAGGTTCACGGCCTCGGGTAAGAGCGGAGGTTGAAGACGAAATCTCAGCCATTGATTCCGATCAACGGCTCGGATTAAATCCCGTGGTTCCGGAGCGCCTTGAATCCTAGCCGTCCGATCCCGCATCCGACGGCTACGATTAATCCGACCGTTACCCAGTCAGCGCCAATGATTGCCCAGCCAATCGGGACGCGCCGCGTGTAAAGCGCGGCTGACTGTGTAATGGCTGGATTAATAATTCCAGAAAATCAAGGGAACTTCAAAAATCCATATCTCCCTGCACACTTGACCAAATTAGGTGTTTTTAGGCTCATTGGAAAGGTCTCAGGGAGATCTTCAAAAGCCCTATGGTTCCAGGCCCTAATTGCATGTATGTTAAGCTTAATTTCATTAATGGTATTATTTCAATTTATGCAATTACTGTTTGTAGTTAAGTCTCCAGGGCATGGAACTTTGGGAGATTGAATTTGGGCATGTCTTTGACATGTCCAAATTTTGTCTCCCCTGTTTTAAAAGTCTAAGGGCACTTTCCCCCAATTTTGAGTTTAAGGGTCATGGGTTGACCCTTAAATTCAAATTGGGATTTAAGCCTATCCAATGAGAATTAGGATCTGGTTTTTTGTGTGTTGATTATGCTTAGGATATGGAGTTTAGGGCCACTGACTTTGCCCCAATCCAACCTTAGGATAGCTCCCTAGGATTTTTTGAAGGTGACTTAGAGCTCACCTTAGGTGGCTTAGTTAGCCACCTTAGAGTATTCCAATTGAGCCCAAATTTGGTGTGTTCAGGCCTTGGGATCATGTGACCCCATGGTCCAAATTTCATCAGATTTGGAGTTCATTTGGTTCACCAATTAGGAGCCATAGCTTGCCCTTGCTAGAATTGCCCCCCCCAGCCTTAATTAAATCCTAATAAATCCCTTTTAAATCCAAAATTCAAGTTTAATACTTCATATTAATCAGTGTTGAAACCTTAACCCATGAGAATTAAAAGCCCCTTGATTGGACATCAAATTAAGCCTTAATTTAATTTTAAGTAAAATTCAATGTTTAATTAATATTAATTAATTAATAATCATTAAAAATCCCAAGAATTAATTTAATGCTTGATAATCTCCCCTTAGATCACCTCTGATCTTTGGGAGAGATTTCAGGGAGTTTGAGATCCATTTAGGCCCAAATCACTAGAATAGTCTTTAATTGAAATAATTGAAAATTTTCATAAATATCCAAATTTCTAAAAATCATAACTTTTGATAGAAAACTCCAAATTGAATGTGCCATATGTCTAAAAACTCATAATTAGGTCTAGTATTTATTAAAAATCTGAAACCCTTAAGATTAACTTTAATTTTAAAAGTCAAGTTTTGACCCCTTAGTTAGCATATCTGGATAACTTCAAAAATTCATTAACTCTCCTAAATTCTAGAATTTCTTTAATAGGATCATAAAATTCTCAACCAACCCATTAAAATCAGTAACCAACTCCCTTTAATATCAATCCACTCCTTTAATTCCAACCAACTTAAATAACTTAATCAATTAACTTCTAAAAATATTTCTAGTTAAAATTCTTAATTCATTAATATTTAAATTTTAATCTAAATCCCCTTCTAAGCCTTAACAAATCCAAACTTTTAGACAACTTCAACTAATTACCCACTTTAGGACCTACCTCAGCCACACAACCTTTTACACACACTTTAGATGATGTGCTAGGACAACCAACTCTAGATCTAGGTTAGGCCGGTGTTTACTTTACTGCTGTGTGCCAGATTTTTCGTAGTTTTCACTGCATGTTGTGGATGAAATTGCTTTGCTGTGTCTGCTTACTTTTTCTGTACTCTGTGGATGGATTGATGTGTTTGGCGACTAGATTACCCTTAGGTTAGGCTCGATCTGGATGTTGACACAGTTTTCTGCAGGTGGCCACGCTCATGCAGGGCAATATAAAAAGGGGGCAAATCAAAAAATGCATAAATATTATAAACTCTTTGCACAGGTGCTTCAGCTGCTAAAGCCCCCAAATCATAAAAAGAGCGTGGCCAGTGTGTTTATTTTCTTTTCTGCTCATATACAACTGCTTGGGAATAACTGCTTTTTATATATTAATTGCTTAGGATAACCCTGCAGGTGAGTCTAGATCTTTTATTTTGATATAAATGTAATTTGTACAAGTGTCAAGTGTTGTGAAAGTTGATTTTGAGTTGGGATACATAGATCCAAAGCTTGGATTCCAAAGAGGAAAGGATACCCCTTAGGGAACACTCCTTTTCCATTTGGAAATCCAAATTTGGATCATACCTCCTCCTTACCCAAAGAGAAAAAAGTGGCCTTCCCCCTTAAGGGAGAGTGCCCTCTTATCCATTTGGGTAATCCACTACGAAGATTCCAAGAAGATTGAAGAAAAGGAGTCCAAAGAAGAACAAGACTGAAGACTTGAAGATTGAGAATATCCCACTCAAAACTACTTGCGTCATTACTAGGTTTAGAATCCGGGTTGTTGTCAGTGGTGCCCGGCCACTTTACTTTCTGCAAAACTCTGGTTTGTAATAAGCAAGGCAACTTTGCCTATGGACATTTATTAATTAATTTATATTTGATGTGATGATCTGATTGCCTTTAGGATTACTTGCTTTTACTAGTTTTTTGGCGATTGTATGCCGCTTTTTGTTTTCGCCTGGATACGTGAGACTCGTGAGGGTGTGAAAGTTTTCTACTCATAACCTTAAATGTCTAAAATTTTAGTGAGTCTAAACAACATAGAAATATAACGAATCTAGGGAATTAGCCGGGGATCGACCCCGGGGTCGCATGCATATTTCTGCACTTCTTCTTTCCTTGTTTTAGACCCTTCCCCGCCTGCGGGTAGAGTCCGGATAGTCTGACCTATGAGGACGAGGTGCCGGACCTGGGGAAGTCCAGTCTTCTAAAAAAATTATTTTCTAAGCCTGTTTTTAAAATTTCAAGCATACTTGATTGGAAGTTGTTAACTAGCATGCATTGCATTAGATACAAACTTAAAGAGTCAAAATTTTAATTGCATAGTCCTTAGCATTTTGCACCCAACATAAGTTAAAGGGG
>NW_021318834.1:543799-556962 GCF_001605985.2 Dendrobium catenatum | reverse complement strand
TTTTTAATAAAATGTTCAACTCAAATTAAATCTCTTTTCAATCCTAAAATGTAAAGCCTAACATTTAGACTAGGCTGGGACACTTCCGGATGGTTCTGGAATCTCAAAGTGTCCCCTACCTCTCTTCCTTCGATTCTGTTAATAATTGTTCAGTCTTAATCCACTCCCTTTTGATTCTCCAAAAGATTCTATTCAATTTTTGATATCACTCCTAGAAAATCTAACAAAATTTCATTCTTATTTTAATCGAGAGTCTTCGTGGGGGATTCTATCTCCCTACGATGTAATTAACTACGAGGGCTTGCGCTCGTAGGAGATTTGGAACCACACACACCTGATTTCAAAATTAATTTTTTTTCTTAAAAATCTCTTTAGATTTCTTTGGGAAAAGTTAAAGAGTGATTGTCGTCATCATATTAGAAGAATTACCATTGAAAGGTGTTATTTCCCCTCTGGGGAGATACACCCTTCTTTGGTAAGGCTTTGGATATGAATTCGACAATCATACCCCTTGAATATTATAACTGGATTATTTAGTTGAATTCTACTTCGTCCCCTCGGGGTCGTGTCGAGTCCTCTTTAGAATCCAGTCATGATATTCAAGAAGAATCACATAATTCTAAGTCTGAACGCCGTTACGGAATTCTATTTTCATCCTTCGAGGTGATATATTTTTCCGAATGAGTGGGTTCGACTTCTAGAATTAAGATTCAATCTCAATTCTAAAATTCCCAAAGAAAACTAATATTTTTCAAAACCTGTTTTCAAAATTCCACCAACAGCTGTATGAATAGAAGACATCCAACTTGAATTTTTAGGGTTGTTTGAATCCTGTTATGAAAGAAATTATTTAACATTTTTCTATGATAAAAAAGAGAGGAACGTGATTGAAGGAGAAACTCTAAGAGGGTTCTTTTGAAGAAAATCAGGGTTTGTGAGAGGAGGGAGAAGGTGAGCTTGAGTGTATGGGAGAACTAGAGTGAGGGGGATTACATGGTTGCTCTGGGCTAGTTGCACGCTTGTTCCTCCTGTGGGCTTGGTGAGTCTTGTGGGAGCTCTCTAGGGAGAGAGGCTTTTTAGTCCATCATTTAGGTTCTCTACCTTCTCTAGGAGGAAGAAAAATGAGTCTAGGTTCATTTCTTTCTTTAGGAGGGAGAAAAATGAGTGAAGATTCTCTTCCTGTGAAAGAAGATTCGATCCTATGCCACATCATGTTGGTGGAAGAGAGTTTGTAAAAGCTTCTCTGCCTTATTATGGGAGAAAAAACAGATTCACTTTGTTTTAGTGCAATACTCGGATTGGAGGATTCCAGGGAGTGGACGTAGGTCATGGTTTGACCGAACTAGTATAAGGTATTAGGTGTTTTTTTCTAATTTTATTTTCTATATTTTAATTTTTGCACTTCATTTTTATTATAACTTCTTGATAATTTCTTAGATAAATAATCTATTGTGCAATTTGAAATTCCATCATCATCACCGAAATTGTTATTAAAATTGTTAACTTATGCATTGTGAAATTAAATTGCCTACTTTAAAAGTAAAAAAAACTATAAAAAATTAGTACTTTTGTTTAGGATTATTTTTAACCCCCCCCCCCCCCCCCCGCCCCCTCTTAGTTTGCCTTGGTTTTTTTTTAACCCCCCCCCCCCCCCCTGGCACATCTCAAACTTTTAGTATGATGTACCTTAAATGTTAGTGTGCACGGATAAAAATAATATTCAATATATACTTAGAGAAAAAAAATCTCAATCAATAGTATTTATAATCACAAAAATTACAAGATATAAATTATGGATTGCAACAATCTCTGATTTTTTATGATGGCAAAATTTTTGGTTGATGAGTATATTAATGTTCTTTTCTCCTAATCTTTTCCTCACTAGGTGATAAATTTTAAAAATAGGGGTAAATTTTTTTTCTTTTAAAAAAATTTTTCATTTTTAATTTTTTTAATATTTAAACAATAATTTAAAACAAAAGAAATCAAAACAACACAAACAAAATTATAAGAATAAAAAAATAATTAATAAGTGCAAACATACAAATAACCCAACACTTACTCCCCCTTTTAACATCATCAAAAAAAGAAACACATAAGATAGGAAAGACTTAACAAAACATGAATAATATGATATGCATCACATAAAAACTAAATGTAGGAAGGCCTTTAATTAGATGGTGGTGGTGGTGGTTAAAAATATTTATGGATTGAGGAGATATGTTCTTGGTTTGTGGATAATTGCTCTCCAAACCACCCTATATCCATCTCGTACTACTATTATTGTTGTTCAATATGTGAGTCTACTTAGTATTCTAGTCAGTTGATACTTTGTATTATTTCCTCGTGAGGGTAAGAGTGGTAGGCTAGTATAGTTGGTGGTCTAGTACTTGCACTAACTTTGGTGCAGGTGCAACTATAGAACAAACTCCCCCTTCTTCATCCAAATCACGTTCCTCGTGCTCTTGCTCTCGTTGATGATGGAAAAGAATATGAAAGGATGTATTAGTGTAGAAAATAAGAACATTATCGGGAGGTTCAGTGTAGGTAAGTTCATATTTCTTTTCAAGAATATATGCAATGACATGACCAATGGTGATATTTTGCTTTCTCCTAGTTGAGGTAAGTCAAATGGGGGCAAAATTTTAGATGTATTCAAAAAGCATTTAAGTTTCATTAGGGCTGCAAGCGAACCAAATGTTCGACGAGCTACTCGTTATTCGGTTCGATTAAAGCTCATTTGTGATCGTTTAATTAACTAAACAAACAAACTTGAACAATATTTTAAATACTCGATTCTTAAATAAACAAACTTGAACCCTAATATGTTCAGCTCATTTATGTTAGCAAACAACATCATTTGAAGTTCGTGAACAAGCTCGACATTAGGCTCGATAAGAAGCTCGATAAAAGCTCAATTTGTGTGATTACTGTAGGTATCAAATATTACTTAACTTGTTGTCTAAGTAATTGTAGCTTTATATTGCTATTTATTTATAAATCATTACATTAATTAATGCTGCTGTTAGGAAAATTCTTTAAAGATGGGATTTTCTTATAAATCATTGCCTTTACTATATAGACAGTTTTTTTAATTATAAATGTGTTTGTTCATAGATATGTTCATGAACATGTTTGTTTGATAGTTAAAAAAAATTGCTAAATATGTTCACAAATATGCTCGATGTAATCATTTTTTAGGAAGCTCGATAAAGCTCGTTTGTTAAGTTAATGAACATCTAAAAGTAGAGCTCATTTATAGCTCATTCATGTTTGTTTGTTTAAAGCTAGATAAGTACTAAATGAACGAACATGAACTAAACATGAACTGAACATGAACATTCATTAATTTAAATGAACCAAACATGAACACAAACAATAAAGCTCGAACAAACATGAACCAAACTTGAACAACCTGATATTAAATGAACACAAACATGAACACTCACATACTCGGATCATTTGCAACCCTAAGTTTCATTAAATATGGTATCATAAATGATAAAGTAGGTGACCAAGGAAAGGGGTGGAGTGATATTTACATGATCTAAAACATTAGGTATGATTGAGGTTTAAAGAACATGCATAAGAAGTTATGATGGTTGCAACATTACTAATCCTAAGATTTGCAAGGAATTTGTATATGACTTTAGAGTTGAAAGGGGATGAAATAGTAAGAAGGAATCAAAGAGTAGTGGAGGCAAAAAGATTCATCACCTTGAAGTTCAATACATGTTGATTTAGCATTCTAGAGGGGGTGATATGAGCTTCCTTGAATCTATTGTAGGTGACTTCATCTTCAGTGGATTGAAATTGATCATTGACTAGATGATGAGAAGAAGAGTCTCCTTAGGTCATGCGACCTCATTTACTACCTATGGCCATTTTAGAATGTAATGTTGTGAGGGTAGGATTTGATAGAAGAAAGGAATTCAAGGTTGTGGATTGAATTAAAATAATCACTTCAATTTATAGAATTTTGAACTAATAATACAGTACAATTTGAGATTGTATAGTTCAATAAAAAGAGTTAAATTATCTAGATAACTTATTAAAAAAGGTATTCAAATTATATAGTATGATCATTATCATATTGAATGATCTTAAGAGATTTTTTTCATCTAGATGAGTCATCTATATGCTTTTTGATTAAATGGATTCTATAGTACAAACATGTGTTCGTACTGTACAAAGCGAAAATATTATCATATCGACCAACTTGAATTCATTCAATGGCCTTTGACATGTGTATCGTAATATATGAAAGAGTATTTATATAATACGATCGCTAATAATTTAACTTATCTGGACCATTGATTTAGCTAAGGGTAAAGATTTGTGCAGGGACGTGTGGATCATATATTATGAAGTGAATTATACACTTCAATATGAACAAATTTTTATTTAAATTTTTAAATTTTTTTAGCCAGTGAAGAGTGTGTGATTTCAGGCAACATATACTACAAACAACAAAATAATGAAAAATGAAGCAATATACATGCATAGACACACAAATTAAAAAATGACACAAACTTAAAGCACAAAAAAAAAAGTTTATTTCAAATGATTTAATATATTTAGATTAACCCTGAATCAAGCATGAATGTCTATAACACCTGATCTAGTCCTCAAGGTACTAGATGTGTCATATGCTAGGGGCTTGGTAAAGATGTTTGCCAATTGGTCTCTAGAGAAATATAGTGCAATTCTATATCCTCTTTAGCTACATGATCTCTTATAAAATGATGCCTAATGTCTATTTGCTTTTTACGGGAGTGTTAAATTGAATTTTTGGATATGCAAATGGCACTAGTATTATTACACATGATAGGAATTATGCCTATAAGCAATCCATGAACTAGGATTTATTGCTTTAGTTATAGGATGAGAAACATAGCTTCCCACAGTAATATATTCTTCCTTAGTGGTGGATAGGGCTACTAAATTTTGTTTTTCACTAGACCAGAAAATTAATGATTGACCTATACACTGGCAATTTCTTGATATACATTTCCTATCTACGCTACGTCTTGCAAAGTCAGGGTCTGAATATCCTATGATCTCAAAGGATAAGCTATATCTAAGGTACCAAATACCTAGGTTTTGAGTGCCTAATAGGTATCTAAGGATTCTCATAACAACAATTATATGAGATTCTTTTGGATCAGCATGAAATCTAGTACAAAGATATATACTTAACATTATATCAGGTCTACTAGCAGTCAAATAAAGTAGTGATCCAATTATCACTTTATATTTTTTTGATCAACTAATTTTCCATTTGGTTCCTTATCTAATTGAACAATATTTCTTATAGAAGTATTTCTTGCCTTAGCATTATCCATCTCATATTTCTTAAGAATATCTTTGATATATTTTGATTGTCTAAAGAAGGTTTCATCATCCCTTTTCTTTATACTAAATCCTACGAAATAATTAAGTTCTCCCATTATGCTCATCTCATACTCTTCGCTTATTATCTTCAAAAATTCATCACAAAAACTTTTATTTGTGAATCCAAATAATATATCATTGACATAAATTTAAACAATGAAAAGATATTTTCCTTCTTTCTTAAGGATTAGGGTAATGTCTACTCTAACCTTAACAAAGGCTATTTCTCGGAGTAATATGCTTAGCCTTTCATACAAGGCTCTAGATGCTTATTTTAATCCATATAATACCTTTAATCACCCTATCTAAAAAACACACTCTTAACAACCATTCAATACAACTTAAATCCTCTAAACTAGGAAAATATTAGTAGCACCCTAATGGCTTCTTGTTTAGCTACACAGGTAAAGGTTTCCTAAAAATCTATTCCTTCAATCTGATTGTATCACTTAGCTACCAATCTAGCCTTATTCCTCATTAATATGCAGAAGTTATTATTTTTATTTTTGAAATCCCACTTAGTACCTACCACACTCTGGTCCTTAGATCTTCTGACCAATTCCCATATATCATTTATAACAAATTGATTTAGTCATTCTTGCATTGCTAGGATTTAAAATTCATTTGCTAGGGCTTGATCTATATTGGATGGTTCTATCATGGAGATAAATGTAGAATGACTAACCTCCTTCCTAAGTCCATGCCTAGTTCTAACACCTTCAGATAGGTATCCTAGGATATGTTCTCTATGATGCCTAGATGAATATATCCATTCTCTTGGAAAATGCTCTTGAGGTTTTACTCTATAAGTCAATGGATTCTACCACTTAGATAACCTCTACTACTTATTTTTTAGGAATAGATTCAAAACTTCTATCAAATTCATTAAACACAACATGGGTAAATTCTTCTACTACAAAGGTCCTCTTATTGAAAATTCTATAGGCCTTACCTACAGATGAATAACCTAAAAATACTCCATCAGATTTAGGATCGAATTTTTTTAAAAGTGATTTTCCATTGATCATAAAAAAATATTTACATCCAAATACATGCAAGTGGGAAAGGTTAGGTGTCCTATCCTTAAAGAACTTATAAGGAGTCTTATTTTACTTAGATCTAATATTTACCCTATTTAAAACATAACAAGCATTATTTACTGCTTCTGTTCAAAATTATATAAGGAGAGAATATTCAGCTAGTATGGCCCTAGCAGCTTCTACTAAAGTTTTATTCTTTCTTTCAGCTATTTCTTTTTTTTTTAAGGCGTCCAAGGAGTATAAAAATAATGCTCTATCCCTATTCCTTAACAAAAGGATTAAAATTTATCTTTTTCAAATTCTCCATCATGATCACTATAAATGTTTGATATTTTACATCTTAATTTTCTTTTTATTCAGGTGTAGAAGGTTTTAAATTCCTCAATGATCCAATCTTTTGTGCTAGGAATCTTACCAGGTGATCTAGGATAGTCATCAACGATTACAAATCCATATAATTTTTCTCTTAGGATGGCTGTACTAACAGGTCCAAAAAGCTCCATATGAAAATTTATAGTAGCCTAGAGGTGTTGATGTCCTTAATTAAATGAAATGAAGACTTAATTTATTTTCCTAGTTGGTAGGCATCATATAGGTGTCTTAATGAAAAATCTAACTTGAGTATGCCTCTAAATAGGTATTTTTTGGTAATATTCATAAGTGTCTTCATGCTTCCATGATATAGTCTCATATGTCATAGCTAGGATTCATTAATAATAGTTTTCAAACATAGGGAATTAGAATATTCAATGCAATTAAATCAAGCAAATAAATATTATTTACTCCTCCCTTTTAAGATTAATATATTATTCAAGCTAAATCATGCATTTTGTAGAAAAAAAAATTAATATCAAAACCCTTTTTATATAATTGACTAATGTTAAGTAAATTATGCTTTAGACCATATACTAATAAGATATTTTCAATTATAAAATTCTTAGAGTTTTCAATTATACCTGAGCCATCACTTTCTAGTGGTGTTGTCTCCCAATTTGATATTATCTCTTGACTTAGCCTTGAATGTCATAAACTACTTCAATCTTCTGTCATATGCCTTGATCATTCGTCATTTAGGTACTACCTACTCTCACTATGTCTTTTATGAGATAACTCCTACAAAGTGATCAATTAAATATTAGATTTGGGAACCCAAGTGAGTTTGGGTTCCACCTTATGCTTTGATGAATAAGATGTATGCATATTATGCTATAATGCATGTAATTTTTGCCTCTAAATGAGATGTATGGGTGGATAGTTCAAGTGTGGGCTATATGACCTATCATGCCATAGGAACGACACCTAACCCATCGGAAAGAATTTACTAGTCTTTGTATGACCTCATTTCTCTATGAGGTCACTAAGACCAATAAAGATCTTAGATCAACCCAGATCCTAGGAACAATCCTAATTCAAATTAACCCAGGCTTTTGATTAATTCAAATTTAAGTAATTAAATCCATAATCCAGTTCAAATCTAGAAATCTAGACCAAAATCTAAGGTTTAAGGCCCTATCTTGAAAGCCTTTTTTAGTGAATTTTAAAACATTTCAAACCCTAGTCAAATGACCCCCCAATTTAGGAGTTATTAATTATATATTGATTATGCATGTCCCTAGGGTCTACCCTCCAAATTTGAGCTCATTCTGAGGCTTCTAAACATAAATGTGGATTAAAACCCAAATGCTATAAAACCTTCAAATATTTACGGTGTAAGCTACTAAACTTGTCCACTAGTGAAATTTGACATTGGAGCCTTCTCTAAATCCTCTGATCACATTAAAACCCTTGATTATGAATTATTAAGTATTAAACTATATTTTGATGGACTCACGTTGAACCCAATTAACTAGAGTTAAAATGACCAAAATGCCTTTCAAGGGTAATTTTGAAGATTTTTCTAAACTCCAACATGGACTTTTCAAATTAAATCAAAACCTTCTCCAATGCATCCTAATAATCATTAAGAGTGCATAGGACTTAAACCCTGACTCTAGTCAGGCATGGTTGACCAGGTAAATCCAAAATGACCAAAATACCCCTAGGGGTGTGAATAGTCATTTTGGAACCAAATGACTATATCTATGTCATTAGCCCTATGCTTCTTGTTTTGATGATTTTGAGGCGGAGTCAGCCCAAAATGCCTTATGTGTTTTGTGCTTCCTCTTCCTAAATTTCACCTTTTCTTCTCCCTTCTCCCTTATTGATAGAGTCTTTTGGTTGGGTCAGTCTGTTTGGAGATGTCTTGGTTTCCTGCATTCAAAGCATATCATGTCAGATGATACTTTAACAATTTTATTGCTTTTACCTTTGTTCCATCATTATTGATGATGCTTTTGCTTCAGCTTTAGGAAACTTTTGAACTGCCAGGTCGTCAACACGTTGTCGTTATCATCCTCTACTACAAAATTATTATTTTCTAAGTTATTTGCTTTTAGAGCCACAATTTTCTCCTTTTTCTTGTCACCTACATTAAGTAGCCTTTAACTCACTCCTTGCTTATAGGTAATGAGTGACCAAAGTAGGTTGTTAGTTGAATATAAATTTAAATCCTTTTATTCAGAGATTGCAATGACTTTGGCATCACAAGCACTAGATAGGCAATGTAAAATCTTATTAATTTTTTAAGAATTTGAGAGTTTTCTACCTAATGCATGCAAGGATTTCACAATTTAGGTGAATCTAGCATAGATTTTAGATATAGTCTTGCTAGATTTCAAGTGAAAACATTTATAATCATGTAATAAAATATTTAACTTCACCAATTCCATCATATGTAATACATAGTCTATCCCATATTTCCTTCCTTATAGAACCGATTGATACTCATATATAATCCTCATATTTTAAAGCACATAAAAAATAATTCAAACATTTTACATTTAGTTATGCAAGTTAGTTATCCTCATTACTCCATTTAGTAATTGAAATATCAGTTTTGACACCATTAACTACTCAAGATGAAAGTGAATAACTAGTTTGAATTATATGTCAAATTATGTAGTCAATGGATTGCATAAATGTAGACATATGAACTTTCCAAAAATTTAATGATATGTCTTCAAATAATGGTGGACAGGTTATTTTATAACCTTCCTCAGTATTTTTATTTCCAAATTGAGCCATTAGATATTTGCTTCAAGATTTTAAATTCTAAATTTGAAGAACCTCGCTAATTACACTAGGGGAGGTTGTAAGTCCTCAATAAACTATCCTGAGGTGCACCAAAAGAAGGTGGGGGGGGGGGTGAATTGGTACTTTAAAAAAATTTCTACGATAATAAAAGTTTTATTGCTAGAAAATGATTATGAAAATAATTCCAAATTAGTAACTTAGCACATGCAAAATCAAATAAGAGTTTAATTTTTTTTTTAATTATGAGGAATAATTACATTAATTAAACTATGAAAATTTTCTTTTCGTTAACCACAAATTAATCTAAATGTAGATTGTAATAAAGGATAAAATTTGTACATGTAATTAAAAGTGTAGAAATGAAAATGCAAAAAAAAAAAAGAAAAGAAAGAGCACACAAGAAATTCTATAATGGTTTGGTCAACCTTTACCTATGTCCACTCCCTGGAGTCCTCCAACCCGAGAATTCCACTAATCAGTATAGTGTCTCTCCATTAGACCCTGCATGGAAGATAAGCCCTTACAAGAGTCACTTCCACCAAATCTAGTGCGGTGGAGAATCGGAAGCTATGTTACCCTCCTGATAATGGCAGCAGACCTTCAATCCTTTTTCTCCATCTTAGAGAAGGTAGAGAAGATGAAATCTTTCTTCACCCTCCTGGTGAAGGCATAGAATAATTATTTTTCACCCTCTTTGTGAAGGTAAAGAACCCTATACTCTTTACTTTGAAGTTTCTCTCTTAAGAGGATCTTGAAGAACTCACCAAGGCCATTAGAGGAAGCTAGGTGGAATCTTTTCTGGAGCAACCATGTGAAACCCCTCACACTCCTCCCTCACACAAAACCTCACCTTCTTATTACTCTCTAAGCTCAAAGCTCTCAAGAAAAAAATCTCCCTCAAAGTTCCTTCAATAGCCAAAGACCTTATAAAAAAGTCTTCAAAAGGTTGCTTAAACATTAGGCTTAAAAAAACATTAATTTTTTAATATGGTCATCTCTATTCTTACAGTATAATCTAGGTTCATACAATATGATTAGTTCAAAAACAAAACTCATCCAGTATGATAAAAATAGTGGCTCAGACGAGTTATTCAATTTTAGAAAAACATATCGTACAGTACAATTGAAACTTTGTAAAATATGAATAGTTTAATTTCACTTTATTTATATATGATGATCAAGGGGATAATTAGAAATTATCTCTATAGTTCATTCTATATGATTCACATCATATAGTATAATTAGTCTAATATCAATAGCTCGTGCAATAAGATATAGATATTGAATGATATGAATAGTTCAAAATTAAGATTTTATCTGGTACAATATTGGGATAACTAGATTTCATCTCTATCAATCATATGATACAATCAGTATTATAAAGTATGAATAGCCACATTTAATAAGCCTTGATTTAATTGACTAATCACAGGGGATAATTTATGTAAGATTTTAGATATTTATAATACGATTAGGGATGTACAATACTATTTGTTTAAAATTCATTTTAAATTTTTTTTACTTAATTTATCTGGTGGCTAAAGTTTTTCAGATTGAAACAAATTATACAGTATAATTGGTATTGTAGATTATAATTAGTTCATTAGACTTAATGATTCAATTAGCCGTTAGATCTCTTTTTCAGATAACATATCATACAATATGATTATAATCATACAATACAATTAGTTAAAAAATAAAAGTGCATCTCAAATATTCTTCACTCCCCTATGTGTGTGTGCAAGGTTGCCAATTTCGCATACACCCGTACTAGGCCAAACTCAAGAAATATAAATTATAAGAAAGTTAAAATTATAGACTTTTTTTAATTGACATCCTATTATATCCAAATTTTAGTCTTTAGTAATCTTGAGCGGTTTATGATATACCTAGAATTTTAGTGTGCATAGACAAAAATAATAACCAATATATGTTTAGAGAAATAAAATATTAATTAATTATATTTGATATCATCAAAATCACAAGCTAGAGATCCCGGATTGCATCACTTACTTATTGGAGATGCATTGAGAATGAATCCTAGTTATATTGTCATCCAGACATTAGCTTTTTGTGAAATTAAGTGGTTTTCAAATTTGTCCACCATGGTTAACTATTGTCAAGGGTGGATGGATTTTTCTTTAAGCATTTTATGATTTATTTCAATTTTAAATATTTTGATTTTTGAGTTTTTATGGGCATTTGGGTGGCATTTTAAGATGTAGAGCCCTCTCCGATTGATATAAACATTCAGCATGACCATCATCATGGTATTTATGGGCAATTATATTTTATTAATTAATCTCTACTGATTTTGTTTTCTTACCAATAGAGGATTAGGTTCATCGTAGGCTTTATTCCTTAATTGAATAAATTTTCTTAGTTATTGACCTTGAAGACCTAAATGAATGTATTAAAATAAATATCTCGGTTGATGCCTAGACTATATATTTGTTTGGTAGTTTGAGCCATGTCAAATCATATTTACTCACATAGAAGGATCAAGTTCAAACTTGGAATTATCATTTGACCCACACAGCATCATCTGACATTATGTGTATATCCATAACATGCTCGTGAGGGCCCATGCAGGTATTTAGAGGGAATTTTTATAATTATCTCTTGAGTCTTGTTAACTCTATCTAATTCCTAAAAAGATTGAGTTCATTGCCAACTTTTTTAATAAATTTTCTTTGTTATTAGCATTGAAGGCCTAATTTGAATGTATCAAAATAAAATTCTCAGTCGAAACTATGACTATATATTTATTTGATAGTTCAAGCCGTGTTAACTCATATTTACTCACATAGAAAGATCAGGCTTAAACCTAAATTTATCATATAACCCATAAAGCATCCTTTGACATCACATGTGTACCCATAAAATGCTCATCGAGACCCATGTGGGTGTATATTCTTGCATGTATACATGTTAATATACTTGTAAGTGTACTTAATTTCATATTTGTATGTACACATATTGTAGTACATGTGTGAGGATATTTTAAAATATTTGGTGCTGATCAGCCATGCATATGATCACCATTTGGGTGTGCACAATAGTTTATTTAGGAGTCCATAAACACCTTTTATTTTCTTGTATAAATATTGTAGATCCGGTGGCATAGCGTCATAGTGTGATGGTTCTCATTTGAGAATTTGTAAATGCCTTCTTTCAACTTGCATAGATGTTACAGATTCGGTGGCATGGCTTCATGGTGCACTAGGTGTCATTTAGGAATTTGTAAATGCCTTATATTCGCTTGCATATATGTTATGGATCCAATGGCATGGCATGGTGGCTTATATATGTCTTATGTCTGCTTATACAAATGTTCTGAATCTGATGGCATGATGTAGCATCTTGTGGACACCTTCTGTCTTCTTATACGAATGTAGCAAATCCGGTGGCATGGCGTAGCAGCTTGTGGATGCCTTCTATCTGCTTATATGATTATTGCAGATCCGATGGCATGGCAGTGCACCATGAGATGATGTTCTGATCAAGGTTGAGAAGTTCATTTTCCCTGTTGATTTATTTTTTTATACATGGATAATGATTATAAAATACCTCTCATTTTAGGAAGATCTATCTTAG